>NW_028231896.1:0-8111 GCF_043228905.1 Azolla caroliniana | reverse complement strand
GTTCTAATCCTCCAACATCAGAAGTTTGCATGGGTTGATGAACTTGCGCTGGATTTTGAGAGAGACCACTATCTTCTCCAACTAAACCTTCTGATACCACTTCTTCTGCAACTTCAGAAATATTGAGTTCAGAAGTTTCCTTTCCAATAGGTAGATCTGAATTTTCATTGGCCTCATCGCCCCCTTTGTTAGGACCTTCAGCCTGGGACTGTGAACTCATACTCTCCAGCTGTCCTTTGTATTTGCTTAGGGTAGCCTCAAAAGCAGCAGTTCGGAGCTGTGGTCCAAATGGATTATACTTCAAGAGGGTAGAGAGAAGTTGTAATGCACTCTTGCGCACAATTGCAGCCTTATCTTCAAGACGTCCAGCAGCCACATCTGCAACCTGATTCCATAAACCAATAGAGACAGCATGATCCTCACACAATTCAGCCCATGTCTGCAATACTCTACTTCTCGTATAGGCAGTTGTGTCCCTACTTCGTTCAATCAGAACATCAATCATAGCCTGCTTGCTACGGAGTCTATTTGTTTCACTTAAACCATTTCCAGCAAATTCTTTGGACACCTTTGAAATCAACTTCCCGAACACAGAAACCAACGCACTTCTGATTTTGTAAGATTCACCCCCAAAATGTGGCATCAAAATCCCTACATTAGTCGTGACAACTTTGGGCAATCTTTCAGCGAGTTCAACAAGGAATTTGCCAATATTATCAGCTCCAAGACCATCCCGAGCATATTCTTTAGGGTTTAATCTTCCTATTTCTCTTACTAATGCTACTGCCAAGCTGCTATCATGATACTTCTGATCAGCATGTGCAACAGCTTCTGCCAGGCAGACAGGTAAGTGTTCATGTTTATGAAGTAAATGAAGGATAGAGGCCGCTGACTGCGTTATATAATGATACTTAGTTGAACAAGATGCTATCAGATTGTAGAGGGCATCCTTCACATCTTTATCTTTTATTACTGCAGGATCCTCAAGCAATGAAAAGACCCCCCTAAAACCAATAGGATGCATTTATTAGAAAACTGACACATAACAAGATTATTTGACCCTAAAACTTATTTTTGCATTTTTGAACTGTTTTGTGCATTATTATCAGTATTTTTTTAAATGCGACGCCTAGAATGCTCACTTTAAAATATAGGCAAGCAGAGTTTCTTCAGGTTGTGAACTTCCAAAAAGCTGTTTTAGGTCTTCATCTACAGCTGCTGCAAGAAGCCGTACAATCCTTGCTCGTTGTAATTCCCAATCCCAAGGTTTTGGTAGGTGTTTTTTCCGGCTTTGTTTAGACTGCACAAATTATTAGATAAAAACCAATTGTTTGAAAGTGAAAGAGATGCATTTCATTGAGTTTGTTTTTAGAACAAACACCTTGGTAGTTGCACGTGCAATAGGTCTTTCTTTCTCTGTATCTGTTCCTGCTGCTTCTGTGAAAGCAATGCTTTGAATGAAATAGCAATAAATCCTGAAGGCATTTCTATGAGAATGAATGTGATTTCCTAATGAAGATGAATCATCGGAGGATTCTTGAGCAGATTTCAGCAAAGACGTAATGTTAGGAAGCAAAACACTAAAATTTGAGCTAAGGCTTTCAATCAGGCTTCCTTTCATCACAGGTTCCAATGATGAGAAGCCCCTGTGGAATATAAAAAAATTAATCAGAAAAACGCAACATTGTGTTGTTATAAACAGGTTTAGGAGAGCAATATTTCTCCCTGAAAAGGATGTCACTGAGTCCCTAACATCTTTTAACCTGACAAGAGAGTAGACTTGATCAAAAATCTCTTGCTCCTCGATACATAAAACTTCTTTGTCTGCCAGATCGAAGGCCAATCCTACATGAAAGCAAAGGTTATCCTATCCTCAGAAACTTTGTCTAAACTTTGAAACTAGGTAGCATATTTGGCATAAATACACAAACCTTTGACTAATTGTTCAACTTCATCAGGTTGTAATGCATCGATGTCAGTGACTTTTTCAGCAAAAAGTCGATTCTCTCCATCATCAGGAGGGATTTCAAGATCTTTAAGATTAAGAGGAACAACAAACGGAGGGGAACTAGGTCCCTGCATATTCTCAAAATGGAACAGTAGGCAGGCAAAGAATCACTAGTGCTCCTTCGTTCAATTAAATCTCTGCTCTTTCTGCCTTTGATGAAAAGCTGTTTTACTCCTGTCAAGCGTCCATTACCTGTGTACAGGCGGCTTGAAAAGGAGGAGGAGGAGGAGAGAAGAACAAGCAGTAAAATAACGCAGAAGTCCATTACCTGTGAGATTCTTTCTTCTCCTGGTTCTGAGATGTTCTGTGTCCTTCCTTTGTCTCTGCAAAACGAGCGGGAGATCCAAATTTCAAACACGGACAGGAAAGAAAGCTACGACGCACCACGTCTTCTCTTCCTCATTTTTTTTTGTGTGTGTGTGTTTGTTTGTTTGTTTGGTTGTTTGTTTGATCGTTCGCTAGCTTAGCAAGGCAAGGCAAGGGACTGGGAGGGAGAGAAAGCCGCTTTCACACTTTCACTTTGGATGGCCGGCAGCCAGGCAGGCCAGGCCAGGCCAGGCCCTCTTCTCTCTTGTTCTTTCTTTCGTCTCTCAATAGAAATATATTATAATAATAAAAATGAACGACACAACCTTTTTCCTCTCAGACATCGATGCCTCATTCCGATCTCCCTCTCGTTCCTCGTTCGTTGCTGCTGCTGAGGTCAAACTGTGTGTTATACTTTTTTGGGGAGGTTTCAAAGAGGTGTGTGGATGATGGACACGAAGGAAGGAAGCCCACATTAACAAACAATAACATATTGAGAGGGGCGTGTTTAGTGTTCATTAACTTGGTCTACATTGCAAGATTGAGACAAAGACAGCCAGTAGCAATGTGTCGATGGCATGGTATGGAGATAACCAACAATTGGGTTCAGGAGGTGTGGACGGAGGGATGTACTAAATAAATAATATATATGGTTGGCTTGTAACCAAAAGTATGTGTGTTGCCTGCCTGCTTACCAGCCAATGGTGATTGACATGGCTCTAAACTGGTCACTTGGATGAGGTTGAGTTTATGATGTCATGGATTGTATTGTTCCCACGGTGACGATGATTTCTCCCGAGCCAAAGTATGTGCGACATCATTAATGAACCCCGTGGTAGTAAACAAGTGGTTGCAAAGAGGTAGAATTCATATCAAAGGAGAAAATGTCAGACTATAATATTTCCTCCCCGAGATTATAGTTAGGAAAAACTTAAAAAAAGGTGGTAAATAAACATCCTTGAGCATGGATGGAGGAGTCTTACCCATGAGCTCGAGCAACCCTTTAGTTGGTTATATGTCTTCTAACTACGCACGTACACCCTTTACCCATCCATAATATCATTGTATTTGTTGTGGCCTACCCGTACAATATATGTACGATCATTACACCACCTTGCCGTATAGCTTCGTCAAGTCCACAAACATCCTCGAAGTTAATACAACGGTATTTCTCATACAACTCTTCCTGTTGATGCAAATGAGTGTTTGTTCGTCACTCAATCATTCAACCATTCTCATTAGTTAGAGTGAAAATATCACTCGCCATACATGAAATTCATCATCATTTCATAAAGATAAATTTCTCTATATTTATTTGGCAAGCAAGTAGCATATGAGCTTCTTGATTCGGGAGGCCCACTTTTTGTTAGGGGCAAGCTTTTGACCTAGACGGATGGGACTTTGAAAGCTAACTCTTTTTCTTTTTGTGCCGCACATATGCTCATCCATATTAATACATAGACATTCATGATAAATCCATGACCCATCATATATTGCATGTTAAACATCATTGGCATACCCACGACCATTAAATACGACTCGTTGTTGTTGATACCATTAATTCAAACCAATCATTGTTAATATCACTAGCTCAATGGAATCATTGTCAATGTCATTAACTTTATCTAATATTGCCAATGCCAAAATGTTAAACTAATCTCCGTCAACAACATTAACTTAAAGTACTTGTTGTTGATACAATTAACATATATTAATGGCATTGACAATACTTTTAACATAAATAATTATTTCTACACTATTAACATGATTCGTTGAATGTTTGCAGTAACATTAGGAAACAACCATCATCGTTAGACGATGGGTATAAACCCCTTAGGCCTACATGAAGATTAACAAAAACAATTGTTGCAATGTTGTTGATATAAAACCATTATTGCTAGAACGTTGACATGTATCCTTGTATTGTAATCATTAACGTGAACTTATTTCAATAAGCATAAGGCATGCTATCATTTAACGTTTATGAGTTCCGAATGGGTCTCTCTCTCTTATATTAGTGTTAATGTTGAGCTTTTATATGTAACATTTGAGAAACAAATTGGGAGGCGTGTATTGAATTCCATTCCATGAATAACTCTTGCATCTACACAAACTAGATACACTTATTTCACATTCTCTTTCATTCATGACATGCACATAAAATTTGGTTGTGTAGCACCTACACTCCCAAACATATTAGCATATCCAACTACTTATAGAGCTTCCTATAGTGTTATACTTGTTTGAAATTTACATGTCTAGTATGCAAATAATCTATGATTATATATGTACATATATGCTAGCAAACACGAGACTAGAAAAGGCACAAATTAAAGTAACACAAAAACTGGATATGTAGACATGTTAGAATTGATTTTCACATATGTACAAACAAGACTTGATTGTTCTCAATCCGGAGTATTAGTTCGATTAAATCGAATTCCCCCACAAAACATCAAAAGATACATCATAGAGTTTAAAAGAGTTGATGAATAGCAACTTGTAGAGTCGAAACATGATATGAACAATCTAAAGAGAATGAAGGATGCACGATATTCGTCCAACCACACAATCACAACAACGTTTCATCGATTCAACATCGAAAATGGGATCAAGTGAGGGCATCTCAAAAACAACAACTACATGGCTAACACTCACATACTCATGAGTCATAATACGATGAAACACTCAATATGTAAGCTTGCAACTTATAACTGGTGCACTCCGGATTACTCAATCCTATTTTAACAACAACAACAACAACACACACACATTGCCCGGAACCACACATACATACATACATATACATACATGTTGGATTCGTCGGATGGGATCAAAAGAGGAGGGAGAGAAATCTCACATGAGACCGCAATATGTATGTACTATGTACATATCAATATCTCCTGTAACAATTGACAACGGTTCGGTTTGAGCGGGTCCAAACTGAACCATTTAATTTTTTTGAAACCTGAACCAAACCAAACCACGAAACTGTTAAACCGAACCGTTAAACATTTTTCAAATCGTTAAACCGTAAAAACTACGGTTTTGGTTTTCAAACATAGGTCAAAATTTTAATTTTTAAAAATTTATAATATTTCATTTAAAATTTTTTTTTAAAATTTTAAGATGTTCCTAAAATGTGAAAATAAGGTCTAAAAATGAAAAGATTGTTTTAAAACAATTTTTAGAATTTTTTAAAAATTTTAAAAATTTTAAAAAATAAAAATAAAAAATAAAAAATAAAAAACAAAAAACAAAAAACAAAAAACTGTTTAACCGTTTAAACCGTTTAAAAAACCAAAACCAAACCGAACCGTTGAAGCCGTTAAACCGTGGTTTCGAGGTTCGGTTCAAACCGAACCGTTGCCGATTGTTACTCTCCTCCTCTCCTTCCTACTTTTCTCACATTTTTCCTTGCAAGTAAAAAACGTACATACATAACTATTAATCATCTCTTTCTTTGTTTCTCAGAATAACCCGACGCGAGAGTTTCTCTCTCCTCACCAGTCACCATTTCTGCCATATTCTTCTTCCTCTTATCGAAGCACAAAACAAAATGGCCAAGTATTGGGCGTCCTGTCCTCCAGGCCTAGAATTCGCTCTCATTGCAGAGGCAAGCTTTCATTCTTTACTCTCAGAAGCATTGCATCTTCTGTTTATTGTTGTAATCGATGCATATGTCTTCTTCTGTTGGGTAGCTTGAAAGAGGTCCATCAAAGAATAAGAACACGTCACCTTCTTCACTTTCACTATTCCGGAAGTAGATTTATGGAATGAATTCCTAGAAATAATACTTAATAACTCCATAAAAACCTAGAGATTCATGGCTATTTCCATGGTCACTGCTATTTTTACTCTCTTCGGGGCTCAAAAATCAGATTTGTGGAATGATCACATAAAAAATTCAAACTTGTTTATTTATTCCAAAAAACAGCAAGAAAAACTCTTGGATTTATGCAATAATATTTGAAAGACCTTTGTTTAATTTTCTTTGCCCAAAGAAAATAGAGAGGCTAATGCTTAATGTAGCTTTTAACTCATACAGCATATGCAGGGATTTTATTACTACTAAACGAGGGTGCAAGCAACATTATAAAACAGTTTATGACACATTCATGAATGGAACAAATGTAGCATATTATAGTTTGTCTTTTCCTAGTGTAGAAGAGTTGACAATACTTGCCTGTTTGATCCATTCCATGCTTTTTATGCAGCTTAAGGGTTTGGACCACATCAATATACTTTGCGATTCTTTGATTTTTGGAGGCGTTATTTTCTCAACACTATCCAGACCGATGGTCATAAACTCCCTTTGATGCTGGCTAGTCGTGTTTGATTCTAGAAACATACAGTGATTATTCAATAAGTATATTTAGAACCATTTTTTTCCCAGGAACTCATGAAGCTGCGGGCTGCTGATAATATCTATGCCTTTCTTGGGAGGTTCCAGGTTTGATCCTTTCAATATTAGAACGTATAATATAATGGTCAGATAACTGGAACTAAGATAATTTTTGAACATTGACAGGATCTTCCCTCAGACAAAGAAATCGCCATTGCCTATTTCAATGAGTTAATAGGGATGGTAATCTGACTTCCACATACGCAACTTAAAGACAATTTTCTTATCTTGGGCATGACCTAATGTGGGATAAAATATCTCTCACAGGTAGATTGGAAACTTCCTCTCGATATGTTTTGGGAGTGGAAATATCAGAAGTTTGAAATCGTAACAGGAAGAGAGGGGAACCAACCGCACTCCTTTCGTGTTTCCTGTGACAGGGCATGCATTGCAATGAAGAAACATGGATTTACCTCTATGGAAGCAGCAGGTTTTAGTTTTAGTTTGTGTACACTATTTTTTGCAGTGTCTTGGTCCTTTGGGAAGTTACAATATTTGATGCGTATGATCATTTTTATCAGCTGCTTTAGGTGGAGGAATTCATGAACGGTTTGGATGGCCAGCAGATATGCTTTCTTATGACTGTAAGTTTGTCTATGAGGTGCAATAGAGTATCTTCATTTTATAGATATCATTTATCTAATGATACACTCATAAGAAGGGGAAATCTACCATAAAAATTAGAAAAATGTCATTGTCTGTTTGTTTAGTGGAAGTATTAGCGTGGATCAGAGACGAGGAAATTCTTTTGGTTCTTGCGCTACTGTATAGGTACATGTCTATTAGTGAGGATGTACGTTTTCGTGTTAGGATCAATATATAGAACTGATGTGACTTATTCTATGTCTGTATGTATGTCTCTCGCTTGTTTGGGAATGTTAGGGATCTAGACAAGCTCAATACTAAAGGAGGAACTATTAGCAATAATGAACTACAGAATGAAAAAGGCAATGCTAATGAATTTTTTATGGAAGAGATAATTAAAAGGCCTCCACGGACCAGTCGTGTAGATTCTCAAGTGAGTTGTTCATGCCACTTATTACTATACAGATTCCTTTCATGTTCCAACAGCCAATGAATGAACTTGAAGAGTTTCAAGACATATTTCTATCCTATATGTTATTATTTGCCTGTATGTTACCTATAGTGGTATCAATCAATTTTGCAGCTTTATGCACACAGGAAATATCGAAAGTC
Source organism: Azolla caroliniana (assembly GCF_043228905.1). NCBI lineage: Eukaryota > Viridiplantae > Streptophyta > Polypodiopsida > Salviniales > Salviniaceae > Azolla > Azolla caroliniana. The sequence goes on along the minus strand of NW_028231896.1, from coordinate 195 downwards.
ACTTGTGGATACATCCCTCAAACCAAGGTAAAATGGACACTCTTTCTCTGCCCATATAAATATATATTAGTTTTTTATCTTAAAGAAAATAAGTTTTCTAATGTGACACAAAACCTGATTTAATGTTCTTAAGCGGTCACTGTTGCTGCTGATATCATTGATTCATCTCACAAAATGTGACTGATTTATCTGCAA
>NW_028231895.1:0-8112 GCF_043228905.1 Azolla caroliniana | reverse complement strand
AAGTGTTTTAACTTTTTAAGTGTTTTAACTTTTACTGTGACCTAATTTTAATAATCGGCTTAGCCGGTTTGAGCCGGTTTAGCACAACTTGAGCCGAGCCGAGCCGAGCTCAAACCGTTTAACCCGACTCAAACCTAAGCCGAGTCGAGCCGAGCCGCCAAACCGCCAAACCGGTCTAAACCGGTTTATCTAAACGGTTTAGGCTTGAGCCGAGCCGTTGCCGATTCCTACTTGCTATATCTGCGTGTGTGTGTGTGTGTGTATGAATGTATGTGGTAAGCTTATCTTTGTCTCATCACTCAAGGGGCACTTGCTGCTTATCATCCTCCAATCTCACCAAATGTCCGCCCGCCCATCCAAAAACCCCGAATTTTTATCATTGCATATCGCATCGTATTCATATTGATGCACTAAGCTCGGCCCATATTCACCAACCCACACTTCTTCTAACTCGGAAATGGCTTGCACATCCCCCCCCCCCCAAGGTTTGGCACCAATATCGTCGCCTTGTGGAAGGCAAATGTGTATCGAGTAAAAAGACAAAACCCTCCAAGCTTCTAAAACTATTGCCACACCACTTGGAATTTATGAATGTCACCTTTCGTACATGTTTGCGATTGTAAGAAACATATGGGGCATCCACGTGACATGAAAACATCAAGCTCCTTGATGTCTGATGTGAAGGTACACATGTTGTTTAAGATAAACGTGTCGAAAATTTGGGTACACTTAAACATTTTAAGTGCATCATTTTCAATAACGCCATTCTCATTCTTCAAACACATTAAGTCACATGCAACAATTCGAACAAACAAAAAAGAAGGTGAATACATCTTTTTTTTAAATTTGGACAACATTACAATGTTGGAGGCTAGAGAACTCTAGCCAGAGACCAAATTCCATAAATCTATAACACTAAAAACCATGTGATGTTGAAGAAATATCATCAATATTTGTCAAAAGAAAACATTAACATTTCCCACTAATTGAGACCAGCAACACTTGTAAGAAATGTGTTTGTGGTTTGTTACCATCTATTGAAGTGTCATTTAGAATAAAGACATTGGCAATGCGGGTGTCCTGACAAAAATAGACACTATTCTTGTTATGCTAACAAGAGCATTGACGATGTTGATTAATGTAGAGTAATATCTCTTTTAAGATGTCGTATTGCATTTTAGCATTTGACATTGCTAAAATGAACTTCTACAACATGGTATTATTATATTGTGGGACTAAGACGGAAATCTATAAACTTACGGTGCATAAAGCATATAGAACAAAAAAGAAGAAGTGGTGTGTATCTTTATGGTAGAGAAAGCTTTATCATCAACCATTAAACCGAATAGAAATCACTTTTGCAAAAAGTTTGCGTGATTGGACTTATCTTTAGCCTTTCGTATTGTTGATCAATCAAAATGATTCTTATTTAGTCATATCAAGGATACAGAGGCTACAAGCTACGATCGAGGTCTTAGTTGAAGATAGGGAAATATCAAGCGACTAGATTCAACAAATATTTTGTCGTACAGTTTGTGTTGAAGATGGCAAAACATTTTACTTAATTTTATATAAATTGTAGCATGTGAGCTCATGCAAAGCCCTCATACCTATCAAATATTTTTTTGGAAGTTTGATGAAAAATAGCAAATGAATATATTTGGTTGTTTCATGTGAACTAAATAATTTCATACACACAACCTTCATGATGTTCAAACTCTACTTTACTTTTTGTTTATCAAACGAAATAATGAGCTTCAAATATATACCCTTGCTTTACTCCGCACTTGATGGGCTTGTTCAAAGAAAGAAGAAATCTTGCAGATAAGAAGAACGAAATTCAAACATGTCATATTGGGAGTTAAAAAAAGTTACCTATTGTTTACTTGGTGGATTGGTTAAGAGTCAAGTTGTTGAGTGGGAGTAAAATTCACAAAGAGACATCACAAAATGAGCACCATGTAATTGAAGAATAATATAGGTAGAGTGGTGAAGAAGACATTATATACACAATTTGAATAAATCACCTAATACGGCACATAGGAAAACTTAATATATGTTGGTCACATTCCCTCATAGATATATGTTGTAAGCATGGCTCATGGGCAGTCTTCTATTTACTAGTCCTTATGTGGGTGTTTGCTTATTGTGTCACAACATATAACTTGAGTGTTTTATACCAACCAACTTTTTTCCCAAACCCCATTCACAAGTTAACCTCAACCACAACCTTATGTGTGAATGCAATCGTGTCAAAACATGTGCCTACCCTTGTCACAAATGGAACGTGTTCTTTGTATTCAGGACGATGGCGACTAGATTATCTCCACCATGTATCCACATGTATGCTAGACCACACGTTGGGCTACGTACAATCAATAGTCCGTTGGATAATAGTCCACAAATTGTCCGACAGATGCATCGACAATCTGGAAAAGAGATGCTTGCCATCAACAATCACGCTTGCAATGTGTCAAAGTTCACACTAATGCAACACGAGTATTTCTATCGATGATGACCACAAGTGGAAGAGGGAACTCTGGAAACATGGGAAGTCTCATCAACACAAACCAAGGGAAACTATGCCATGAGGGGTGGGGTGGGATGTCACAAAAAGAAGAGTGATGCTACTGAATATATCAATTTCCTCGATGATCACTATTGCCTGCCACGCGTAGGTATAGCATACTTAATTGAAGTATGAAGTATTCACGCACTATTGCCATTCAAAAGATTGGTGGATAATGAGATTGGGTGGAAGATCCATTACATCAGGTATGGTGGTGAAGAGAATATTTTTCAGATATGTTTACATCCATGTTATCACATACAATTGATCTCTCATGCCACTAAAATTCCTCTAGAGGGTAGGGATCCAATGCTGACTTTTACATGTAGATTCGTACCACAAGAAAATGTCATAGTGGAAAGGAAGAATCCCCAATATAAGAAAAGTGGGCTTTTTGGATGCTAGTGGTCTCCACAATGGTGTACTTGATGGGTCAATGTGTATTAAGTGTTTGAGTGTTTTAGCTCCTTACCCTAGCTGAACTCTTCCTCTTCTTCTTAATAAAGTTATGTGAAGCTATGTCCAAATAATGGGAAGTTATGTGAAGCTATTATGAGCATAAAGGCCACGTTATTGGCAGTATATATTGCAAATGCCACCTTAAGTAAGAGCTAATGGGTCAGTGAGACCATAAGCACCGAAATTGCAAAGAGAGTTCAATAGCTAATGAGCCTAGAGCCAATGAAAAATACCAAGACCACCCAATCAAGAATTGGTTGAACGAAGAGGCCATCCTACAGACATTGGGTTTATTATGGTCACATAATAATGTGGAAGTTTGTATATGTTCATATAACATTATCAAAACTCAGTAATTGTGCCAAAAAGGAAAAACTAGTACACATAAACTTCAAGAATCGCATTATTATGCAAGGGGGGGGTTGAGTTTCCTTCCTTTCTTCATAAGGGCATGATGCATCCATTGAGGAGAATTAATAGTTTATGTACATATATGGCAGCTTTCTTCTTTCCTTTCATATAGTTGAAGAGACTTTACTCTAATGGCAATGATCCATAACTATCAAACCTCATCATTCCAACATTACCAAAGCCCAAAACCAAGACTAAGTAAGAAGCAACGAGAATGGCACACTGAACCACAAGCAATATGAATATAAAAGAAGGAGAAGGAGAGAGAAGCTCCACACCAATAATATGTAATCAATATCTATAAAAGAGAATGAACAATGTGTGCATGTGTGGGTGTCTACATAGTAGCTTCTTCCATCCTCAGAAAGTTTGATGGGAAGTGACAAGCGGATTTCCAATAGCTAAGGGGCAAGCCTACTACTCTTCTTACTTTTAAGCCCATAAGCAAATCCCTTAACTCACCATGTTCAACTCAAATCATATGTATGCTTTTCTATGGATAGATAGCATATCATGATTCAATGAAATTTCCAAAGAAAATGGAAAACAGGTACAAACAACAACAGCAACAACAAGGTTATGGTGGTAGTGTGTATGTAATAATCCATTACTAAAAAAGGAGCATAACAATGTAAAAAATGTATGTTTTGCTTCTGGTTAGAATCATCAAGGATCGAGATTTCGGCAGCTCTAGCGAGGAAATCATTTACAGCTTGGTCTTCTTGGTCTTCTTGGTCTTTTGGCCTTGCAAGTTGTTGAAGAAGAGGGGCCAATTGGCCTGGGCTTCTGTCCAGCCAAGGAGGGAGCCTTCACGTTTAGGGTCCCAGCTGGTGGACACAATACCATAAGTGATGCCAAAGCCAGAGCTCCCAAAGAAGAGGCCAGAGACCAGTAGGGGCAACCACTCTGGCACATCCACCTTCAAGCCCACCTTGAGGTACCAGAAGATAGGGAAGAACAGTAACCCTAACCCTAGAGGGATGCCCACCCCATACCCAATCCTCTTCAGCATCCGATTCGTTACCACCTCCGGAACCACATCCTCGTCCGGGTCCGCCTCTTCTTCTTCTTCTTCTTCTTCTTCTTCATCGTCCCATTCGTCATCGTAATCCTCTTCATCTGTTGAGAATGTGGCCTTCCCCCCACCCTTTTTCTTCTTCTTCCTCTTGAGAGGGGCTTTTGATGGTGATTGTTGATCTGCGACCGGCCCGAACCCTTTCGGGTTCTGTTTTACAGCCCTAGCTACGATGGGTGCGATCCGTGGAGAACAGGGGAGCCATGAATATAATGCAGAGGCATAGGATGATGATGATGACGACGATGGTAGAGGGAGTTTGCAGAGCCAGGTTCCATGGCTGAGCATCATACTGCTCATGGACTCTACAATCTTCTCTGTCAGAGAGAGAGAGAGAGAGAGATTAGCCAAAGTATAAGATATGAGGCTGAGGTGTGACCATTGGAGAGAGAGAGAGAGAGAGAGAGAGAGGTGTATTCTGGTAGTGATTTTGTATCACAACACTTAACTTATAAGGTGAAAAGAGAGAGAAAACTATTGAGAGGCCAAAGGTGTGACAAATTACAACTGAAGTTAGAAATGTGTAGAAAGGCTCCACGAGATGAGGCTCAAGTGCCACACATTATGAGTTTAGGGTTTTTGGACTCACCTGTGTGATAAGTTTGCGGCTCTCTCCCATAGCTCGGATGTGATGTTTGAGAGTGTGCCTTAGCTATATGAGAAGTTGGAGATTGGGAGCTTGACAATCAAAAGCCATAGACAGAGACAGAAACGGAGAGACGAAATGGGTGTAGGTATGTTGGTTTAGTAAGATTCTCTGATGAAATCCTTCACTTGAGTTCATGTGTACAACCATACTAAGTTGATAGGATTTACAACCATACTAAGTTGATAGGATTTGAACCCCAAGTATGAGGGTTAATGAATAATGAGAAGTTGACGATGCCCAAGTTGAACTCCTCACCAATACAATTTCCTTGGGTGATGATTTTCTCCTCCATAAAGGACGCACATTAGTTCCTCTAGCAAAGTAACTCCATGATACCATTATTTGTGAATGTCACGATGTCTATGGTGCTTGACAACCAGGTATTTGTAGAACATATAGTTTAGTCAAGTCAAATTTGTATTGTTTAGGCATGTTAAAGTATATTCACATACCTGAATACCATGTGTGCCAAATATTAAAGGTAAATATCTACACTTTTGGTGAGTTACTACAAGCGCCCCAAAGACTCAACTACGAAATGAGAAGTGGCATCCAATCATGGGGTTCTTGGTTGGTTTATGACGCACATTTTTAAGGGCACAAATTCCTATTAAGTATTATAGGTTGGTTGATTAACACGAGCATACAAAATCAATGGTTGCATGACCCATTGATGGATTCCTTGTTTGAGATGATAACATTTTTTGCCTTTTGCTTTATTAGCTATCAACTATAGTGGTCTTCATTCACACCACATGGTTCATCTTGAACATGTTAGAGACTTTGGACATTGTCCCTATTATAAAATGGTTAGCCACTTTTGGATTGATAGCTTCAAATCTACACTATGGAATATGATGCTCGCAAAGGTGGAGATAAAATACAAACTTTGAAATTTGGGAAACTCGGAAACTGGGCATATAGCCTTATTTCCACTTGCGATAAGAAGATACTTTCTAACTCTTGTGGCAATCTCTCTCTCTCTCTCTCTCTCTCTCTCTCTCTCTCTCTCTCTCTTATCATAATTACCTTAATACACTACTAGCCTCGCCTTAGGTTTGAGATCCAATTTTCTCTCTCTATTACTCCATAGATATCTCGACTTAATTCACTATACTAGATGACACTGTGGAGTATGGGGGTTCAACCCATGACCTCTTGGTCTCCATTGGGCAACCTTACCAAATGAGCTATGTCCATCTGGAATTGGTAGTGTAATTTTATCTATCAACCACGGTCATCTACATGCATACAAAAAATAGGAGTGAGTTGAACAAAAAGGAAAATAACATAACTTTGCTAAATTCACTTGCTCATGCTTCATGCCAAAGATTGAAACTTTAGACAAAGAATTGAAGGAACAACTCGAATTGTTAGATGTTATATCTACCTTTTGGATACTAATGCGGCCCGACAAATGTTCTCTTTTAGCCTTTCCTAGTTCAAGTACTGGAAATTTAAACTCCGATAGATTTAGTGCAAAAATGTATTCGAACCCCCATCATTGTGTCAAATTATTCATGTTCTTCATTATGGACATTCATATCACTTGTGTTCAGGGACATGTCTTTATCACATTCCATTTTCACTTGGTGTGAGGGCCATCTTGGCCTTGAGTTTCAATCAATGAGATGTGATACCATATTTGTGTGATGATAGGAACAAGACTTTAGTTAGAGAGTGAATTTTACATGTCAAACCAAAAGAAAAACACTACTTAGATACAATCATCTTAAAATGGATCTTCTTTCATTGTGGAGGACATTAGAGATGCTATTTTGAGCATAATCATGAACTGATAATGTGCCCAATGTGCAAGGTATGAAATTACATCTACTTATATGATTGGTGACCAACTTAACTAATTGAGTAACATCCCATACGTGGTGTGAAATACATACCGCAAACCGCCAATTTGTCTTCCAATATAGCACATGTTCATAGCTCATTTGCATCACCTAATCTTTGTGACAACCTTATAATTGAAAATCAATGCCACTAGTAGCAGCATAAGGCTTTGCATTAGTACCTATGAGTACTTAGCAAGCACCAATTTCATTACGAAATAGCCCATGTACCAAATTAACTTTTCAATTCGCCCACTAACCTTCTCAAATTAACTTGTCAACATATGCGGACAATGCATGCCCCTAGGCTACAATGTAATGTGGCTTGGAATTCCCCCCTTCCCATCCCTTCTTTGGAAAGGGACATACATCAAGAAAACTTGTGTACTTAGATCCCATGGGTCAACATTGGCCTCTCTATGAATGCTAAAACAAGACGTAACCTAACCTATCCTATACACATCATGATTGTAATTTTTGCACTACATTATCGCTAGCTTTTTGTTCTAGAGCATTCGAACTAGTTTGCATAAATTGCAAGTCGCCAGTCACATAAACATAGGTCTTGTAATATACGGCAAGCACTTAATTTGAGAAATGGACAGGCCATTAAATCATTTAACATATGTGCAAACGAAAAATCGAAATCCCTCGACTAGTATCACATTTAAAATTCGTGTAGTAAGTTCTTAAATATTGTCAACTCGGATGGCCAGAAATCATTTTCGCAATGGAATCCTGAGCTCTCGCATAGTTTTCCGAAGAATAAGAACTTGGTGGCATGTCCTTACAATGAGGGTTTGGGGAGAAAACAGAGGATACAGCCATGCCAAGAATCTCCTCTTCTTCCTGACTTACTATTTTCTTCCGGAAGGCCAAAAAATGAACAAAAAGAGCATATAGCATGCATGCACGTCACGTGCACAGTAGGACACCGACTCAGAACCTCTATATAAATGGAGCTTAGGTCCCTCCCTTCTTATTCAGGTATAGCTTGTCTGTCATCGTCACTACTGACCAAAATATTTCTGTTAAATCATTGAATTTTGAAGTCAAATTGTGATTCTTCTCTTAGTCCCTTCTTCATTTTAACTTAAACGCC
>NW_028231894.1:0-8113 GCF_043228905.1 Azolla caroliniana | reverse complement strand
CACGATATCCGATCTGATTCGGAGCAAAAGTTCTCAACGAAAGGGAACACGGATATGGAGAAGTTAAAAGAGAATTATGGGGAGTTGTGTCAGCGATAAAATCAAATCTAGATTGTTTGATCGGAGCCGAAGTAGTGATCGAAACGGATTGTCTTCCAACACTCGGGATGATGCGGTGTTGTACGATACCGAATATGGCTATGCTAAGATGGATTGCATATGTAAAGTCGCTTCATCCGGAGGTACGACACATCTCCGGAAAAGACAACACGGTAGCGGATTCAGAGACGAAATAGCTGAATCTGATAATGAAGAAGTTTCCGAAAATTACTTTACATCAGAGCACAAATGTCGAATACAAGGGAGAAAGCCTAATGATCGGGACGGTGCTACAAGAAATCAAGGAATCATCAGACAATATGGAAAAAAGAGCTGAGATCCGAAGTAAGAAGTGGCAAGTTCGGAAGTTTTTCTTGAACAATGGATTAATCTGGATGGAACCGAAAAGACCAGATGGCATACCACTACGGGTAGTCGGAACAAAAGAGCAACAAAATCGAATAATATCTGAATTTCACAAATCCGATTGGGCTGGATATTGGAGAACATGGGCAACATTTGCGAAGATCAAGCATAAGTATTGGTGGAAGAATATGTACAAAGATGTAGCGGAGTTCACGGGAAGCTGTGATAAATGCCAAATCTACGCCGGAGTTCGACACCAAGATGAATTACATCCGGCATTCTCACCGACCATCAACTTCAAATGGATGGTTGACATTGTGGCCATGCCAACCGGGATCGGACAAAAGAAGTACTTGGTATTAGCTCGGGAAGATCTAACGAACCAAGTAGAAGGTCGGGCGCTACGGAGGAAGACATGTTCTGCAGTATGCCAAATTCTCTTGGAAGAAGTGTTCTGTAGGTACAGGTGCATAGGACAAGTGATTGTGGATCGGGGAGAACTTGACTTTGATAAAGCTAGGGAATTCTTCACCAAACATGAAGTAGAGTTAACATTAACCATGGCATACAATCCGAAAACCAACGGGAAGATCGAACGAGGACATAGTCCAATCGTTGAAGCACTTGCAAAAGCATGCAACGGAAGGGTGAAGAATTGGCCGCAGATGCTTCCGTATGCACTATGGGCAGATTGCACAACGCATAGTTCCCTGACCGATTATATGCCAGCGGAACTTATGACCGGCCAACCATCGGTAATGCCGGCGGAAACCGCAATTGCGACATGGACAATGTTGTTGTGGAAGGAAGAGATGAGCCAGGAAGAAATATTAGTGGTTCGGATACGACAACTAGAGAGAAGACCGGAAGACATAGGGGAAGCAATAAGCCGACAACAAGCACGGTTCTAGAACAAAAGGCGATTCGACACGAAGCACCGTCTATGACAATGGAAGATTGAAGAAGGAGATTGGGTGATAGTCTATGATAGTAGTTTGGATCATAACACACAACGATCTAGAAATTCGCTAAAAGGTGGTTCGGACCATAAGAAGTTTGAAAAGTTCTTGACAACGGAACAAACCAACTAAGTGAGTTCGATGGAACGTCACTACGGGTGCCTATAGCGGGGAAACGGGTGAAGATTTTCAAGAAGCGAACTGAACACGAACCCTGCGTCACCTTAGACAAGACCGTTAGCGAGGAGCAATTGGACAAAGATCACGGTGGTGTAGAAAGCGAGGAAAGTGAGTTGGATTTAATAATCGACATAGGGGAACACAAAGGGTGCTTCAGATGAAGAAGAGTAATAAGCAAGTTCCAGAAACTTTGGCACATACCGGAGGATGTGCAGGTTCGGAGGGGGTGAGTGCAGTAGTGTACTTTGTACCCTACATAAAATATGTGTGGAGTACCCGATTGACTAAGTATAAAGAAATAGGAGAAAATACTACAATAATTATGTTACATGCATAGGGTAGGATTTGAACCCTATACCTCCATGTTAACGATTTTAAGCCTTACCATTGTACTAGCATATTATGAGTTTTAAACTTATACTAAACTTTATCCCATGTAAATATTCTAGATAAGCATGATAGAAAAAGTTTTTCATGCATACGCACTCGAGTTAAATGAAAAGATGTGATAGAAACCTAATCATGCACATGTAGTGTGCATGAAAACTAAAGCTAGAAAAGGCATGATGCTTGCATGTGGTAAACTTAGACTCTTCCATCACTATATAAGGAAGAGAGAAAGATATATATTCTTGTTGATTTTTTTATAAGGGTTGATTAATATATTGTGAAAGGAATATGTGTGCGGAAGCGTGTGCGTAAACACAGAGTAATAGTTCGGAAATAAGACAGTTCAGTAAACGCAGAAAACACAGAGATGGAGATGGTGAGGAAGAGAGAGAGAGAGCAAACACACCACTATATTTCAAAAAATAATACTCAATCTGTACATAGAATGTGCTCAGTGAGCACTTTTATACAAGTCCATACGGACTGACATAAGTACTTACACGTACTTCAATGCTCATAACTGAGCTCTACACTAACTCCCAAAATATATTCCTACGCGGAATATCTTTCCAACGGCCTCGCAGTTTACGCACCGCTACGGCCTATTGTGCCCACGGTTTTACGCATCTAGTTTACGCACTGGGTTACGCACTCGATTACGCACCGAATGTTGAGCTTGTCTCTCAACACTCCCCCTCAAGCTCAACTTGAGGTTCCGTCCGCTCTTCTGGATCTACGCTCCAGTTCCTTCTGGCTTCGTGCCTCGCTCGCGCTCCTCGACCCATTCGATTCCGCACGCTTCGACCCTTCTGGTCGGCGTGTTTGCTCGTGCGGCCCTTCTCAACTCCCTTGCTGTCACGGTGTTGGTGCGTCCTTCACTACCCTTTTCTCCGCATGGCCCTCAATCGATTCGTAATAACCTAATCGAGCATTTCGATTGAATCGAACGTTTCTGATTCAATTCCGCTTTCATATGAGTTGGCTGTCTCCAATTCGTCTCCTGTCTTTAGGCCTTTGACTACATCAGACCACATCTTGGTCTTGGCCTTTACGCCCTTCTCGGCTGCATCTCCCACTGATTCGGCTATCCTCGGCTCTTCCCTAGGGTTATGGCCCTTGCTCTTTTCTTCGGCTTCTTTAGCCGGCCCTAAATCGAATTCTTCATCTGATTCCGCGTCACGGTCACTTCCGCTGTGATGACCACCTCCGCTCCTTTCACGCTCTTGTTCTTGTTCGTCTTCCTTTCTCCCCTTCAAGTTCGGCGTGTCGAGGTGACGCAACCCAAGCTCACCCGAGAAATGCCGTAACTTGTCGAGACCAAGAGGCTTGGTGAAGATGTTGGCAACTTGCCGATGAGTCGGAACATGCACTAGTTCGACTTCACCTTAAAGGACCCGCTCGCAGACAAAATGGTGATGCACCTCAATGTGCTTGGTCCGAGCGTGGAATACGGGGTTTTTCGCAAGGTGGATACTGTTGAGGTTATCGCAATAGATCATCGTCGGATCGGACACCTCTACATGCAGATCCCGTAATCGCCGTTTCAGCCAAATGACTTCGCACGTAGTGACAGTCGTCCCTCGATACTCGGCCTCCGTGCTCGACAGTGCTACTGTCGATTGCTTCTTACTGCTCCATGCGATCTCCGCACTTCCTAGAGAGAATGCGTATCCAGATGTGGATTTACGATCGTGGGCGTTTCTAGCCCAATCGGCATTCGTGTAGCCAACTAAATGTTCGGCTACGCCTACTCGATATAGCAACGCCATATCTTTCGTGTCGCTTACATATCGCAATATCCTTTGCACGCACTGAAAGTGTTCGGCCATAGGCTACGACATAAAGTGACTGATTAAGTCGATCAGGCAGCTAAGATCCCGCCGAGTAATCGTCAAATAGATAAGGCTTCCGACAATCTATCGGGACCGTGTCGGGTCGCACACTTTTCCCGAATTTGGGCGAAGCTTTACGTTCCTATTCAGAGGGGTCGAGATGAACTTATAGTCTGCCATCCCGAACTTGAAGAGCATATTCAACACGTAATGACGTTGGCTGATCAATATGCCTCCAGGTTTGTGGATCACTTCGATCCCGAGGAAGTAATGAAGGTCTCCAAGGTCCTTCATTTCGAATGATGCCACAAGTTGAGACTTTACACGACGGATTTCGTTTAGGACGGCACCGGCGATGACTAAATCATCAACATACAATAGAAGACTTACTGGGCCATGTTGACCTTGCCGAACAAACAGTGACGAGTCTGATTTTGACGTTGTAAACCCCATCCTACGCAACTGTTGCGTAATCTTCACGTTCCAGGCTTGCGGGGCTTGCTTAAGTTCGTAGAGTGACTTCTTCAGTCGGCAAACTGCCGAAGTGTTCTGTTCGGATAGAAATCCGCGGGGTTGTACCATGTACACCTGTTCCTCAAGATCACCTTGCAAGAACGCATTCTTTACATCCATCTGATGTAAGTGCCACCCCTTTGCCGCAACTACGGCTAGCAGAACTCGCACGGTAGTCATCTTCACGACAGGTGCGAAGGTCTCGTCATAATCTACGTCGTGCTTCTGCACGTGGCTATTCCCAACCAATCGGGCCTTATAGCGGTTGACAGAGCCACCGGTGTTGTACTTGACCTTGTACGCCCACCTACATCCGATCGGCTTTACACTCGTCGGTGCGTCAACCAGGTCCCAGCAGCACGCCAGTTTGCGTATTTCGCCGCTTCTACGTAGCTCTCCGGCTCACGCATTTCCGCCACTCGCATCATGTACACGTAATGATGCGCCATGTACTCATTATATCCGTATCTTTTCACGGGGTTCTTCTGGCGGGTACATCGGCGTAATTCGTGATTACCTGATTTCACGACCTTTCCGATTGATTCCGACCTCTTCCTTGGAGGTTCCTTCTCAATTGGCCCGTAGTCAGACTCGCTTCGATCTGACTCGGCACTGCCGGAATCGTACTCCAGCATTTTATTCTTGCCCTTCTCTTTTGTGCGTAAACCATCTCCTCGGTTCTTTACGCGGGGACACCACGACTGAGTCTTCACTACTCACCATCTCTTCAATAGGTGGGCCATTTCGGCCCAACCCCTCATTCGGCTCACTTAGCCGAAATGAGATCGGACTCTCTCTCAGAGCTCCGATTTCTTCATCATGCAGAGGCATTTCGGCCTCGCTAACTTCGTCCTCAGAATTCGGAATGGAGTTATGAGGAATTGGAGGTGAGGGCAAGTACCACGAAGCGGACTCATCGAATACACCGTCTCAACTTATGCGTACTTCCTTTGTTCGGGGGTTATAACACTTATACCCCTTCTGCTCGTCTGAATAGCTGACCAAGATACACTTGTCGGCTTTGGTGTCCAACTTCCTCCTCTTTTCCTTCGGCACGTGTACATATGTGATGCGGCAAAATATCCTCAAGTGTGCCAAGTTCGGCTTCTTCCCGAAATACAGCTCAGCTGGCGACACTCCTCTATTAGCAGAAGTCAATTCTGCAAGTAGACAGCCGTCTTCACGGCCTTAGCCCAATAAAATTTCGGCGTATGCTTCTCTTCAATCATTGCCCTAGCCGCTTCTTCGATTGTCCGATTCTTCCTTTCGGCTACGCCGTTTTCCTCCGGCGTATATCTACACGAGAATTCACGCCGAATTCCCTCCTTCTGTAGATAACTCGTGAAGTGGTCGGAGAAGTACTCCTTCCCGCCATCGGACCGTAGGCATTTGATCTTATGCCCTGTTTCCCTTTCCTCAAGGCTCTTCACCTTTAGGGAACATGCGAAGACTTCGCTCTTCTTCGCAATCGAGCATACCCATGTGTGCCGAGTGAAGTTGTGCCGATCCCCACAAATCTGAATGGATCAAATCCAGCGGATTTTGACTATGATTTCGCTCGTTGGGGAATGGAAGTCAGTGTTGTTTTCCCATCTCACAGGCTTCGCAGACTTGGCCATTCCGGCCCCGAAATTTTGGCAAGCCGAAAACAATGTTCTTCGTCTGCAACTCATGAAGCCGTGGGAAATTTACATGGCCGAACCGCTTGTGCCACAGGTCGATATCTGATTAGACCTTTTGTACCTTCGCGTACAACGCAGTTCCGGCTTGATTAGTGTCGAGGATAAACATCCTTCATTCACGGCACCCTTGCACAATTACTTTGCCTTCCTCTTCTATGAAGCAGCCGAGATGCGTGAATCGAACTTGCATACCTTGGTCGACGATGTGTCTGACCGACACAAGATTCTTGATTATTTTCGGGACATGCAACACGTTCATGAGTTTCCCTTTCTGCCCAACGTGGCTAAGGGGAACTTCACCGACATATTCGATGGTATCCGGAGTGTCATCTCCGGTTTCGACCACTCCTTGCAATTCCGGTTTCTCCAAGTATGAGAACCATTCCTCGTGACTCGTCATATGATTTGACGCTCTGGAATCAACATACCACACCTCGCTCGATTTCGAGGTGTTCACAGCCATCGAATTGGGCTTATGCTTCATTACGAAGGCGGGGCCCAATCCATTTCCGGCTCGTTCGAAGCTCTCAGCGTAGTGCGACTTTTGACGTCTTCCCGTGTCTCTTCTGCTCGATCCAGCTTTGTCTGAATCGGCTTGTTTCTTCCAGCACTCGCTCTCCTTGTGGCCTTTCTTGCCACAGTACCAGCATTCCGACACGTCCTTCTCTTGCCGGCTTCCGGCGCCGCCATGACTCCCCCTGCTTGTGAAGGGTCCGGAACTGTTGTCAGCATTTCGATTATGCCGCCTGTTCTGCTCTTGTCGACCGCCTCCATTGCGCGCCGATCCACCTCGTCCACCATGACCATGGGGACTATCTTCCTCCTGTACAACATCTTGCCATGGACGTGCGTATTCGTCGACACACCCGCGTGGTTTTCCTCCACAAGCAGCATTGAATGAAGCTCGAAGAATGAAGGCGTATTCTCCCTCGTACATACTGCTGTTCGGAACGCTCCGAACTTTGACGCTAGCCCACCCAGATAAACCTACACCATTTCTTCCTCCTCGACGTTCACGTTGACGGAGGTGAGAGAGTCGCAGATTTCCTTGATTCGGGCCGTATAGTCGGCCATAGATAGATCTTTCTATCGGACATTGCTGAGCTCCTGTCTGAGCTGCAGCTTCCTGGCCATTGTGCTTGCGGCAAAAATCTTTTTGAGATTCACCCATGTGTCCTTTGGTGTCTTAGCATCCCGAATATAGATCAATAGTTGGTCACTCACACAGGATGCAAAACAATAGAGAACTCTACTTGCCGCCTGTTCCCAAGCTGGGAAGTCCTTGTGTGTCGAATCGGGTACTACATCATTAGCTCCTTCGACATAACTCCAGTAGCCGTGACCGAGTAGGTACTGGTGCATCTTGTACAACCAAGATGCATAGTTGCTCCTGTCGAGCTTTTCAGTCGGTAGCGAGCTTCCCATTCCTCTGTCCATATTGTTGTCTTTTTCTTTTCCGAAAACAACTTCAACTCTGTTTTGTCGCAAGCTTTTCTTGTCGGCTGCAGAGGACTTCAACCCTCACGCTCTGATACCATGTGAAAGGAATATGTGTGCGGAAGCGTGTGCGTAAACACAGAGTAATAGTTTGGAAATAAGACAGTTCAGTAAACGCAGAAAATACAGAGATGGAGATGGTGAGGAAGAGAGAGAGAGAGAGAGAGAGAGAGAGAGAGAGAGAGAGAGAGAGAGAGAGAGAGAGAGAGAGAGAGAGAGAGAGAGAGAGAGAGAGAGAGAGAGAGAGAGAGAGAGAGAGAGAGAGAGAGAGAGAGAGAAAGACAGAGAGAGAGAGAGAGAGCAAACACACCACTATATTTCAAAAAATAATACTCAATCTGTACATAGAATGTGCTCAGTGAGCACTTTTATACAAGTCCATACGGACTAACATAAGTACTGACACGTACTTCAATGGTTAGAACTGAGCTCTACACTAACTCCCAAAATATATTCCTATGCGGAATATCTTTCCAACGGCCTCGCGGTTTGCACACCGCTACAGTCTATTGTGCACCCGGTTTTACGCAGTTTACACACTGGGTTACGCACCCGACTACGCACCGAATGTTAAGCTTGTCTCTCAACATATATT
>NW_028231893.1:0-8156 GCF_043228905.1 Azolla caroliniana | reverse complement strand
TTCCCTTCCAGATAGTTGGGAGACGTTAGTTGTCACTTTGGGCAACGCCGGGCCGGAAGGAAAATAGTTATCCCTGGCAAGAGTCAAGTCGAGCTTGCTAGATGAGGAGGCACATCGGAAAGAAAAGGATACGAGCTCTGACTCCAAAGCGCTCCTTACCGAATCGCAACGCGAAAGACAAAGGAACCGGAGTCCCCAGAACCGGGAAAAGTCGGGGACACGGTCAAAGTCAAGGGGGAGGCCTGCTTGCTTCTATTGCGGCAAGCCGGGAAACTTCTAGAAGAACTGTTGGCACTTCCGAAAAGATAAGGAAACCAATAGTACCGATTCAAAGTGGACACCGGACCGGAGGTGACCGGACCAGAAGAGAACGACGGCAATCACGACAATTGAAGAAGAGTTGATGTTCATCACCGAGGAGAGTGAGTTGAACCTTGCCAGCGACAAGGCAACGTGGGTAGTTGACTCCAGAGCATCGTTCCACCTCACCCTGGACCGGAAATGCTTCTCATCCTACATAGCCGGTGAGCACGGTTGTGTCCGGATGTGGAATGAAGGTACATGCCGAATTGTCAGCATAAGAGACGTGTGGTTGACAACACCAACCGGATGTAAGCTGTTGTTGAAGGATATCCGACATGTTTCGGAGGTTCAACTGAACCTGATATCAATCGGTCGCCTAGATGATGAAGGCTACACGAGTAGCATCCGGAATGGTGTCATGAAATTCAGCAAAGGGAGTCTAATAGTGACGTGGGCCTAGAAAGTCAACATGTTGTACTTGATGAATGCTCGATTATGCCCGGAAGAAGTGAACGTGGCATCCGACACTGCCGATGAGCTGTGGCACAAGACACTATGTCATATGAGGGTGAAGGGGATGAAGAGGGTTGCCGAAGACAACCTCATCCTGGTAAAGAACGTGCAACTTGAGAAATGCACCGACTGCCTGGCCGGTAAGCAAAACCGGATCTCCTTTTGATCAAGGTCACCGATGAGACATAATGCACCACTAGAGCTGGTGCATACCGATGTGTGTCAAGTGGACACGAAGTCACATGCCGGATCGTAGTACTTTGTGACGTTCATAGACAACCACAGCCGGAAGCTGTGGGCCACACCGTTGAAGATGAAGGATCAGGTTTTATCCGTCTTCAAGGAGCTCCACGCAAGAGTGGAAAGAGAAACCGGCTAGAACCTGAAGGCGGTTCGAGCAAATAACGGAGGAGAATACCGGGGTAGTTCGAAGAGTACTACCGCTCGAAGGGAATCTGGCTCGAATTTACCGTGCCGAAGTCACCGGAACTCAATGGGCTAGCCGAGAGGATGAACTGGACTATAATGGAGAGGGTCTGGAGTATGCTAGCACATGCAAAGCTACCCAAGACGTTTTGGGCTGAGGCGCTGGCAACAACGACGTACGTGATAAATAGATCACCCTCAATGCCCTTGGACGGAGACACGCCGTAGAGAGTGTGGACCAATAAGGAAGTGTCTTACCGGCATCTGAAGGTTTTCGGGTGCCTCGCTGACGTGCATGTTGCAAAGGACAGGAGTGGAAAGCTGGATCCAAAGTTCCGGCCTTGCATATTCCTCGGATACGGCGATGATGAGTTCGGCTACCGAGTGTGGGATCCGGTCGACAAGAAGATTTTCCGGAGTCGAGATATTATCGTCATGGAGGACAAGACCCTTGCTGACTAGGAGTTGGAGAAGAAGATAATGAACCCCAAGTCGACCGGTAAGGATCGGTTCGATGAGATTCGGACCTACCTGGCTAAGAGCCAGTTGACACTCGAAGAACCGGCCGGTAATGGTGAGGATACCGAACCGGCAGAAGAAGAAGAAGAG
Organism: Azolla caroliniana; assembly: GCF_043228905.1. NCBI lineage: Eukaryota > Viridiplantae > Streptophyta > Polypodiopsida > Salviniales > Salviniaceae > Azolla > Azolla caroliniana. The sequence goes on along the minus strand of NW_028231893.1, from coordinate 6,305 downwards.
GAAGCTAAAACCGGAACCGGCCAAGACCTTGAATCAGATTTGGATGAAGAACAAATGGAGGAGCCAATCGCCGAAAGCCAAAGACGAAGATATCCTCTCAGAGAGAGAAGGCCCCCCCGGAGATTTCCGAATGCAGAGCGTGTGTTGCTAACCGATGAGGGGGAGCCGGAAAGCTTCGAGGAAGCAAAGGAGGACACCCATAGCCGCAAGTGGTTAATTACCATGCAAGACAAGATGGATTCCCTACATGAGTACCACACATATGAACTGGTGGAGTTGCCAAAAGGAAAGCGGGCACTCCGGAATAAGTGGGTGTACAAGCTGAAACTGGGAGATGTCGGAAACCCCTCGAGATACAAAGCTAGGATTATGGTGAAGGGGTTCCAGTAGAAGAAGGGCGTTGACTTCGACGAGGTATTTGCCCCGGTAGTAAAGATGACTTCCATCCGAACGGTGTTGAGCATAGCAGCAAGCATGCACCTCGAGGTAGAGCAGTTAGACGTGAAGACGTCGTTCCTCCATGGCAACCTCCAAGAGGAGATCTACATGCAGCAACCAAAGGGATTTGTGAAGAAAGGGAAGGAGCACCTGGTTTGCCGATTGAAGAAGAGCCTCTACGGTTTGAAACAGGGTCCCCGGCAATGGTACCGGAAGTTCGACTCCTTCATGACCGATCAAGGGTACCACAAGACACAGGCCGATCACTGCATATTTGTGAAGAAGTTTGAAGGAGGAGACTTCCTGATACTCCTCCTATACGTGGACGACATGTTGATCGTCGGACAAGACCAAGTCAAGATACGGATGCTGAAGAAGGCTCTGAACCAGACCTTCTCAATGAAAGACTTGGGTCCGGCAAGACATATACTAGGGATGCATATCATCCGGGACCGGTCAGAGAAGCAATTGTGGCTGTCATAGGAGAAATACGTGACAAAGGTGCTTCAGCGGTTCAACATGTCAGATGAGAAGCCAGTTGGATCGACACTCCCGGCAAACTACAGGTTATCTGGTAAGCAAAGCCCGAAGACGAAGGCAAAGAAGGTGGATATGATGAAGATACCATATGCCTCTACCGTCGGGAGCTTAATTTACGCAATGGTGTGTACCCGACCGGACATCGGATACGCAGTCCGAGTGGTGAGCCGGTTCATGAGCAATCTCGGTAAGGAGGACTGGAATGTGGTAAAATGGATACTCCGGTACTTGAAAGGCACCTCAACTATGTGTCTCCGATTCGGCTCTGGTATACCCCAACTTGACGGTTTCCCCAATTCGGATATGTCGGATGATGCAGATACCGGCCGGTCAACATGGGGATATGTTATGACATATGCAGGGGGAGCTGTTTCGTGGCAATCGAGGTTGCAGAAGACTATTGCATTGTCAACCACGGAGGCGGAGTACATGGAGGTTGTGGAAGCCGACAAGGAAATACTATGGATGAAGGACTTCATCGAAGAGCTAGGGATCTGGCAAGAGGAATATCGGCTCTATTGCGACAATCAAAGTGCCATCCACCTTGCGAAGAACGCGGCGTATCATACCAAGACGAAGCACATCCAGCTGAGTAATATTACTCGGTTGTGGCTTAGTAATACGATATTCCCAGAAGCAATGGGACGACCATCAATGACTACTACAGATGTGGGGCAAGGAAGTTTTCTTAAGGATATCTAAGAAGCTTGGGCAAATTTCCGATCCATGAAACAGGAATTGGCTCCGGAATCTAAAAGTGCTAAGACATGTACTGGAAGGGTGCTTTTAGTACTAATCATAGCTTGGGCTAAGAACACATTGTTAACTTGCTTATAGGGAATGGAACCACTAATGGGTTGCGTAGATCTAGGATTGTCCAACTAAATGGCTCCTATTTTGGCTGGACTTAGTTGTTTAACTCTTCCTCTAATTGACTAAGGATTTCGAATTTGTTTGAGATACTTGGGCTATCAATACTATTGATACTATCAGACACTCCTAAGGGAGTTGACTCGGGTTTAGTACAAGTTACGATTTGATTTACCTGTCTTCTTGGCCTATGGGGACATTTGATGGTGATATGCCCTCCTGGTCCACCGCAATAAAGACACAATCAATTTGCACGTTGTCGTTGTTTTTCTTCTTCCGATAACGGGCCACGTGGATGCATGATGTCGATCTCCATCGGCGTCGGAGTATTCGCTTGAGATACATCTCGTGCAACCGGTTTAGCTGCGACTGAGGCTTATGTGGGCTCTGGCCTAGTCCATGGCAATTGAAATTGACGTTTCGAACGTCGCTCCAAAAGGTGGTTGTCGCATCGGACCGCTTGAGTGATTGCCTCTGGAAGAGATTTTGGTTCTTCAGGAAAGGTTAAAAAGTAAATCTTTGATATCGTTTCATAGGCCATAGCGGAATTGCTCCATTAGTATTTCGTCATCCCAGGGGATATCTGAGGCGAGTAGACGGAAATCCGCCGCGTAGGCAGAGCCTAGACGATCGCCTTGACGCAATCGTCAGATTTTGTTGATCGACGTCCTGATGTTGTCGGTATCTCCAAAGTTGGCTTTAAACTCACTAATAAAGTCTTCAAAGTTATTAAGCAAGGGAGATTGTTTTTCCAAAAGCGGAGCGAACCATGCCAAGGCTGAGCCGCTAAGCAACGTGCCTAGTAGGCCTACTCGGGATGCATCAATGGGGTATCGGGAAGGATGCATTTGAATGACTAAGTGTACCTGATTAAATAATCCTCTGAATTGTGAGCGCGTTGTCGCGAAGATGTGCATACGTGCGTGCTTCGCTTGAACGGGACCATTGGGGTCTTGTACCAGGGAGTTATTGAGAAGAGGACGATGTGAATGTAAGATTTGGGGAAACAATGAGCACTACACTTGAGAAGATCGGAAAATTTTACACTCGAGAAGAAGATAAACAAGAATAATAAGAAGAAGATTATTATATTGATGGTGATAATGATGATGATAATATCACATATTGAGCCCCCCCTTTACACAAGCCTTACGAGGGTTTTTATAGGTCTATCCATGCTTCTAACATGCACAAAACCATGGGCTTGGACCCATGGTTTTTGGGCACACGGGTTTGTACGGTTGTTTTCCTATGCCTTTTGAATATGAAAAGAAATAGAAAACATTTAAAGTACTTGGTAGTAGCCCTAATGGTAAGATAAATGTCTCCTATCTTGGAGGTGCAAGGTTCAAATCTTGCTTGCACTCAAATGCCACTAGGCCCTAGGTTAATTTTCATATTTATAATTGTTTGTGTAATATGCATGGAACTATAGTATTTCACAATTTCTCCCATTGGATGCGCAACATCATGATGTCCACCCCCACCAAACCGCACATCCTCCAGCATGTGCCAAGAAGAAAAGAGTGATGTGGTGGACTCAAAGATGGTTGGCCTTTGATTTCTTTCTTTCTTACGCTTCGCCTGCGACAACCTTTGTCCTCCATTTTGAGCACATGCATTCCTTCCACCCAAACCATTGTCACCACCCGATCAACTATATCATTCGCTCGCCCTTCGCATTGCCATGACCATTTGGCATAGCCCTTTTTCTCCACCTAAGCGTAACCCTACATGTGTCACCTTCATCCCAACCATCTCCTTGGTCATCAAACTTCCTCTGATCGTCCTTTCTCATCTCATGCTTGTGTTTCCTCATGCTTAGCAGCCTCGACTGGGTGTCACAGCTCCTCTACTTCGACCTCCGGCTTCGCCGACTCAACTTGTGTCTAGACTGGTCTCGACCAATCAGCTTCGGGCTTGGTCGGTCTTCTTCCGGATTCGCATTCAGATGAATTGGAGACGATTGGCTTCCCTCCGGGTTGGCGTCCATCCACATTTCGGTTGGGTCGGGCTCGGTTGATCAGCTCCCATCCAGGTCGGAATACCAACCACGACATCTTCTATCCAGATTGTCTTCCGGTTCTTCCTTTCTTGCCGCTCCTTGGCTCATCATCAAACTCTATTGAAGCTTTATTCTTGACCTCCTTGTTGGCCACCGTTCCTCCGTATGCGATGGCTTTGACCCTCATCTCTTCACTGCCACCTTCCATCTCTCTGGTCTTATGTTGGCTCTCGTGCACAATTGTTGAAGTCTCCGGAACCGGTGTGGAGGGATCCCTTAGTCTGTGTTCATCGTCCTCATCGCCGTTTCGGTCCTTTGATTTCTTGTCGTCACCTTCCGTCTCTCTGGTCTCACGAACAATTGTCAGGAGAACCTCGACACCATCGGTCACCATCGACTCATCCATAGTCATCTTTCCCTCAATGTGTCATAGACACGATGGAATGTACGGGGTTGAACCCATGACCTCTTGGTCTTATTGGGCAACCTTAGCAATTGAGCTACATTCAATCTATGCATTATTATATTGTATAAGTTTCAAATTATTACATTGTAAGTTAATCACTAGAACTTTCAAGAAATTTCTAGAGAATGCACCTTCATGCACTCTCTAGAAGTTTCCATGAATTCTGTAGATGTTTCCTAGCTTACATGCATACCACCACATTCTTGTATAAATACTTCAGTGCACCTTGATTACAATCAAGGTGAACAACACCAATTACGAAAGCATAATCTAGTTCTTGCTCTTTGTCTACCTTCTCCCTCTATCTCTCTTGTTCTCTTGTCTATACTCTCTCCCTATCTATATATCTATCTTTCGCTCTGTCTTAATATTTAGCTCGCCTACTTGTCCTTGTCCTTGTCTACTGGTCCGTGACAGTTTATTCACCTTCTCTTCTTGTTACCATGTCCGACTAAGCCTTAAGCCAAGTAATGGCAGCCTTGGAACAACTTCAATTAGAAAATGAAATCCTTCGTCAATCATTACAAGAGCTTCAAAATAGCACAACCAACAATCCTCCACCCATTGAGCCTCACCTTCCGTTAGCACCTAACCCAACCCCTTCCTCTTCCCTTTCATATGTCCTCGAACCTAATGTCCACCTACCTGACAAATTCAACGCTCAAGGGCACATCTTCGTGGCTTTATCAATCAAATTCGGCTTATCATCCGCTTACAACCCCAATGTTATGCTAGTGATTTCTCTCGGGTCAGCCTCGTTGGCACCCTTCTCTCAGGGCCGGCACAAGCGTGGTTTGCACCATTGATGGAAACATCATCCCCACTCTTAGAGAACTTTCCTGCCTTCCTTGCGGAGCTTGAAGCCACATTCGGAGAGACACATCGGCAATGAACGGCTCTCATGAAACTTTATTCCTTACAACAAGGATCTCGTCCAGCTTCCGTCTATGCTTCAAAGTTTCGTCAGATCGCGTGCGATGTCAGGTAGGATGACCAAGCTTTATGCGACCAGTTTCGTCGAGGACTCAAAAATGATGTCAAGACTCTTCTCTTAAACTTTCCGGAGCCCACATCATTGTCCCAGGTAATCTCCCAAGCCGTTCAATGTGATAATCGTCTTTTTGAGCTTCGACAAGAGGAACGGGGGACTCGTGGCTTTCCTTCTTCCTTCCGCAATGCTCCACTCACAAGGCCATATATATCAGTTTCACCAAGCACGCCACGGTTGCCGTCTTCCAATGATACTCTTACCCCGATGGAGGTCAACTCTTGTACCCCAATGGAGACGACCATGCTCGGTTCCAACCATTAACCGATGACCAACGGCAACATTGATGTGACAATGGCCTCTACCTCTATTGTGGTGCCCCCCACCATGTCATCCACCACTGCCCGATGCGCAGCCCTCGTCATGAATCCCACCGTGCACATCTTGTCGAGGTTTCTCGACAACAAGAAAACGATCGTGCACGTCTTGCGAAGGTTTTTGGACAACAGGAAAACAAGCAAGTCTGGCTGCAGTAGGAGCCATGTCGTTGGACACATCCCGTCACCCTACTTCTCTGTGCTCCTACAATTCAGTCACACGAGCAAGAGGTTTTACGTTGCAAGTAAGTCTTAGTTTTGGGTATATTTCAATAAAATCCCATGCCTTGCTCGATTCTAGTGCATCCACTTGTTTCATCAATATTGCGTTCGTCTGAGCACATAAAATCCCCACTGTCCACACAACGCATCCCATATCTGTTGAAGCTATCGACGGACGGGTCCTCTCTTCAGGGGTAGTTACTGAAGCCACTATCCCATTGGTACTTCAATTTGGGCTCCACCATGAGGTATTAACATTCTATCTCATTGCAACTCCTCAACATCCGATTGTTTTAGGGCTCTCTTGTTTGGAAACACACAATCCGATGGTGGATTAGTGCAACTGCTGCATCAGCTTTCCACAAACACTAGCGCGGGTCTCTTCCACAAACACCGTTA
>NW_028231892.1:0-8184 GCF_043228905.1 Azolla caroliniana | reverse complement strand
CACGTATTGATTACCGTTCTGTATTAATTGTTATATCTTATGTGTGTATTAAGTGAATGCCATATTGCTAAGAAGCCAATTAAGTCGGATTAATCGTTGTGTCTTAAGTTATCTCGCCGTAACACCCCTTTGGTGAAGTGTCTTCCGTAGACACCCTGTGTTAGGCCATTGTCCGGCCCTAAGGATTAACACAGTTTTTGGCGACCACGATTCCTGCACAATCGCAGCGAACAACGGCGGGAATGGATGACGCGATCAACCAACGACCCGGTTACGCAGCAGGAAAGGAGACTTGTTGAATGGCTAAGGAAGCGAGAGGCTTTCCAACAAGCGCTAGAAGAAATCAGAGCGGATCGCTCATTTTCCAAATTGATCCGGAGAGTGGCCAAGGAGTCACTTTGGTTACCACAAAATGACTACCCACCCGGACGAAGGAAGCAGCCTAAGCAGCCTCCGGGAAGCGGAATCCCTTCTCCAAACATTGGCAATAAACAAAGGCGAATCCGAAGCATTTTCGGGATTTGAATCGGGTTTGGACGTGGAATACATCGCGCAGACATACTACCGCAGTAGTAACGACACCCAGACGGACCAGAGGACGAGGAGTCGGATACCTTGCCGACACAGAACCAAAATTGACAAGGTTGGAACCTCCGGCACCGGAAGTCGCGGAGGAGAGGCCTCCAACACCGACAGAGAAGCGGGACAGACCTCCGAAACCGACAGAGGAGGAGGAAAGACCACCGACACCAGCAGCCTGTGTACCGACACCAGACGACGATATGCCGTTCCAATATCCCAGATACCGGGATGATCCGGATGCGGAAGCCCACGTCCATGCGTTTCAACAAATCTAGGAGGTAAACCATGTGTCCCAACGCTTAAATGCAACCGAAGAGGAACGCTCAAAAAGGGCAGAGTTCGGCATGACCTTGGAGGGACCGGCCGCTAGATGGCACCGAACACAAGATCGTAGCACCATCCCCACGTTTGAAACATTGAAAACAAAATTCTTGCATTTCTTTCACAAGGAGATGGACCAGTGGGAAATGGTAGGCTTATTTTATAGTATCCGGTAGGAACCAACAGAGAACATTCAACAGTTTGTCATTCGGTTCCAGCGGATCCACAGTCAGCTCAGCCGGACACCACCGGAGGAAGAAACATAGGCCATATTCTTAGCAGCACTCCGGGAACCCCTACGAACGGTGTGCACCGTCATTGATTTCCGCACTAGCAGCATAGATCAAGTGATCAACCGAGTTAGGGAAACGGAAAACTCAAGTTCATGGTTAACCATGGGCGCACTTAAGCGTGCACTACCGACAGATGACGACCTCTGTTTCTGGCAAGCAGTTCAATGTACGACACGCCTAAATGCCGGACATTCGGCGCTGGAATGCACCATGCGTTCCCAATGCTTCCTCTGCCACTCCAGAAGTCATACAATGGAACGGTGTGAGTATAACTTGTTAAATCGGCAAGCACCACCGGTCCAAAAAATTGAACCATGACGCAACCGGGAGGAAGAAGAAGAACGCTAGCAATGAGAGGAGCGCTATCGGCCGACACAAGATGTCCGGTACAACGATCGAAGAGACGCTTATGACCGGTATGACAGACATGATAGATACCGGGACTATAATGGACGGTACGAGAGATACAACCGGGATCACTCCCCTGGTTACAACCAACGACGAGACGACAATGGCAAGTATGACGACCAACACCGTCAAGGTTACCGCAACAAAAAGAATATCAATAAGAAACGTCATTTCAACAAAAAGGGGGGTCATCCACGGGAACCGGAAAAGGGCATTCCGAGCAGCCAACCAGACCAAAACCAAGCACTTACCCCCGGACCTCCACCAAGCATACACGCCGAATCTAGCAACACCTGGAAGCCGTACTACTATTATTTTTGGCAAGAAGGCCACTATAGTAATCAATGTCTGGCAAAGAGCTACAACAAGCGACCAACGGTGAACATGGTAGACGCGGAAGTCGCGGACATACCACAAGTCACTACAAGATCAAAGGGCAAAGCCACAGAGTGGGAAACTCAAGAAGTCATCCGGAAGCAGGCAACCGAATGGGTGAAGAAGGCAAACGAGTGGAATGCGGCAGAGCTTGAACAACAAAAGGAGAATGCCGAAGAGCTCACCGGCCCGGGGTAGCCCGAAAACCCAACCTGGCAGGTGTTGCAAGAATGCCAAATAACGTTGCCGTTAGGCCGGCTATTGCAACTAGTACCACGCTTCACGGAAGAACTGAAGACAGGAAGGATGACAGCCGACACACCACCGACTCCGGCATTCTTTTCAAATCGGAGGAAGGACCGGTAGTGGTGGACACGAGCAGTCCGGCAATCACAGCCACCGTGAAAAGTAATGAGCTACCCGACACGATTATCGATGGAGAATCCGGCGTGAACGTGATCAGCCTCCGAACGTGTAACACTCTAGGAATCCATGAGTGGGAACCATGCCCCTTTTGGCTTCGGATGGCGGACACAAGCTCAGTACGGCTGGACGGATTAATACGAGATCTGGAAGTGACCATCGGGGGTCACACAATTCGTATTTCCACAGTAGTTCTCCACGTATAGGCTCAGGGAGGTTACCCACTATTGTTGGGATGCCCTTGGTTAAAACCAACACACATCAAGCAAAACTGGAGGAAAAACATAATTATGTTCCTGCGTAGAAAAGCGAAAGTACGAGTACCGACGCAACCACGGTCCGGTACCGGCAAGGAATTGACGTTGCTATATGCGAAATGTGTCAACATGCTGGAAGGATTGGCGGACGAAGAGGTCGATCAATACTTACAGGAAAATCCGAAGATCGTACCTCTGTTCGAGATTGATGTAGCTGAAGCAGTATCACCGTACATACTACAACCGGAGGGGACCGACAAGGACCCGGATAAAGAAGCAATCCGGGAATTACAGCAAGCACAGAAGGCACTGGAAAGAGAAATGGCTGTGTCGCAGCGTGTGAAAGCATCCCAACTAGAAGAGGTGAACCTAGGTACCACAGAGGACACAAGACCGGTGCACATCGCCAAGGAAATGACCCCGGAGAACAAAACAGCAATGATCACACTCCTAGCAGAATTTCGCGATATGTTCGCCTGGTCCTATGAGGACATGCGGGGACTCGATCCTCAGTTGTATCAACACCAGATACATCTGAGTAAAGACGCCAAACCGGTAGCGCAACAACGTTACCGGATGAACCCAAATTACGTAGCAAAAGTCAAAGAAGAAATCAACAAATTGCTAAGGGTTGGCTTCATTCGACTGGTAAAGAAAGCCAGATGGCTCAGTCCGATAGTCGTAGTACGCAAAAAGATCGATAAGATAAGAGTGTGCGTCGACTACCCGAAATTGAATGCAGCTATGGTAACGGACGCCTTCCCACTTCCATTCACGGATGGAGTCCTAGATGCGGTCGCCGGTCATGAGGTGTACAGTTTTCTAGACGGTTTCAGCGGCTATAATCAGATTCGGATGCACCCAACCGACCAGGAGAAGACTACTTTTGTCACTGAATGGGGAGTCTTTGTTGCCATAGTGATGATGTTTGGACTGAAAACGGCGCCGGAAACCTTCCAGCGGATCATCATGGAGATTTTCGGAGAATTCATTCCAGGATTCATGCAAGTGTTCTTGGACGACTTCGCTGTCTATAGACGGGAAGGGGATCACCTTCAGCACCTCCGACTATGTTTGGAGAAATCTAGGGTTTACCGGCTAAGCCTTAACCCAGCAAAATGCGTTTTCGGAGTAACTAGTGGAGCGTTACTAGGCCACATAGTGAGCAAGGACGGCATCACAGTGGATCCAGATAAAGTAAAAGCAATTCTGGAGGCATCGGCACCAGCCACGGCAAAGGCATTAAGCCGTTTCTTAGGACAAATTCGGTAGCATAGTCGAATGCTCCGGTATCTGGCAGATTTGGCTACACCATTGCATGCTGCGGTACATCGGACACCTTTTCGATGGATGGACACAGAGGACCAGGCTTACCGGGCAATAAAAGTATTGTTGTCACAAGCACCGGAGGTGCAACCTCAAGATTGGTCTAAAGAGTTCCATGTGTTCGTTGACGCGTCCGACATCGCAATCGGGAACACGCTGATGCAACTTACAGAACCAAAATAGTACCGGCCAGTGTATTATGCCAGTCGGAAGCTGTCCCAAGAGGAACGTAATTATTCCACAACGGAAAGAGAGGCCTTGGGTATGATGTACAGTGTCACAAAGTTTAGACACTATCTGCTAGGAAGGAAATTTTCCTTTCACATAGATCATTCGGCACTCGTTTACTTGGTGTCCAAAGCATCACTCACCGGTAAGCTGGCTCGGTGGACGTTACTATTACAAGAATTTGAGTTCGAGATATTCCACCGACTAGGCATCCAACATGCGGTAGCAGATTATTTGAGCCGGTTAGATTCCGGCGAAACCGGTGACAGCATCCCAGAAGACTTCCAGATGCAGAGCTGTTTAGAGTTACAACAGAAACGACAACAGATGGTAAGGTCGCAGAGGAAGACAAGTGGCTCACCAACATGCACCAATTTCTGATTACCGGCTTACCTTCGCAAGAGATGAACAGAGACGAAAGGAAACGCTTAGCGGTTCAAAGCCGACACTTTTTTCTATTACAGAACACACTGTACCACAAAGGCGCAGATGGCATATGGTGGCGTGCAGTGTGCAGCGACGAAAAGGAAATAATATTGCGCGAAGCACATTGCGGCGTGGCTGGAGAATATTATGCCACAGACGCTACCGTAAGGAAAATATGGCAGAGTGGACAATGGTGGCCGACAACATTGGTACGCTAAAGAATGCGACCTATGTCAACGAATGGGCCAACTAACCGAACAAGCCAGGATGCCTCACTAGCCCGTGCTACCATTAGAACCATTTCAAAAATGGGGGCTGGATTTTGTTGGTCCATTCAAACCACCGGCAATGAGAACCGGCAACTGGTACGTGATTGTCGCTACGGATTACTGCACAAAATGGGTGGAAGCCAAAGCACTACGCGACAACACCGCGGCATCCACGGCAAATTTTTTATATGAATGCATTTGGTGCCGGTATGGATGCCCGATAGAGCTCATAAGTGACCAAGGTGGGCACTTCTTAGGGCAAGTAGTGGAAAGTTTGACGACATTTTATGCGGTGGTGCACAAACGGAGCACTGCCTATTATCCGCAAGCCAACGGATTAGCTGAGTCAACAAATAAAACACTACAGAACATCCTGCAAAAAATCGTCAATGAGAACCAGACGGATTGGGATACAAAGTTGCACAGTGCACTCTGGGCCTACAGAACAACATATAAAACAAGTATCCGCACAACACCATTTCGCCTAGCATTTGGATTGGAAGTAGTGATGCTGGTAGAGTTCTAGGTACCGAGTTTACGAATACAAATTCAGGAACACCTAAATGAGAAGGAATCAGAAGCTATCTGGGTAACCGTGCTGCGCGAATTGAAAGAACACCGGCTAGCCAACATCATGCACCTAGAACTAGAGCAGCAGCGAAGGAAAGCTTTTGTGGATCGTCACCGAAAAGGGAACGAAAAGATGTTCGAAATCGGTAAGCCGGTACTAGTATTCTAGACCCGGATGGGGAAGCTGTCGGGGAAGCGACGGTTTCGGTGGACCGGACCATACTGGATTACGCGTGAGTTCAACGGTTCCTACCAATTAGGGACACTCGCCGGCGAGGTTCTGGGTAAATGGGTCAATAGGTTCCAACTCAAACCATACAATGGCAAGCGTGAAGCTGGTAAGAGGGAGCACGAGCCGGCAAACGACAAGAACGACGCGACGGCAAGCAGTCCCACAGCCGGCAAGTCCCACAATCCGGATAGGGGTTCAGTGGGACCGGATGCGAATTAACCAAACCATTTTTATCAAAAAGAAAAAAAATCAAATCAAATCAAATCAAATCAAAGTAAATCATGCAAGCGCGAGGGGTGAACGGACAAATGCAAGAACAAGAAGTGAATAGGCACTTTGAAAAGGTACGTAGTGGGCTATTAATAGGATATTAAACCGCCACCACATGGCACTTTGTCGTGTGAATCTTCTCTCAAACTATGCAAAAAAAAAATTTAAAAATGAAAAATAAAATAAGTACTTTATATTAGCTTAATGGCATGTTATATAGAAGATGTATGTTTGAGAAGATAGGGAAAATAGAACTATTATTTATCCCACATAGATAGGAAACTTAAGGCCCTGGCTATATAAGCACCTTGAGCCCCCTCATTTTTCATTTGTGCTAAGAGCACTTTGGCCACTTTGTCTTGATGGATGATGGTGGCCAACTTCCCAAAAACCGAAAACCCGCTGGTAAGCAAATTCGGAAACCGGTTGGTAAGCAAATCCGGAAATTGGCTGGTATGCAAATCCAAAAACCGGCCGGTAAGCAAAACCTGGCCACCGACACCAACAGCCAACACTCTGGGCAGACGCAACAACAGGGCACCGGCAGCCAATGGCTCCGGTAGATTGGAGAACAGATTGCCGGAGTGGTACACTACATAGAGGCGGAAGAGAAAGCGCAGATGGACCGGTTGCTCGTCACAACCGGAGAACTAGAGACGGCCCAGTCAAGGATCCGGAGCTTAGAACAAGACTTGGACCTAGCCACAGAAGAATTGGCCAAAATGGCCTTAACCGGACCACCGATCCAAGCACCGGTGACTCTGGTAAATGTACAGAATAAAGAAACACTGGCATCTGTACATAGCAATAAGACCCCGGAGACGGAACCAGTCCCGGAGATAGTGGCGGCGCAAGCAAAAGAGCTTGCTGAATTGAGAGATGAATTGGCCGCATAGGAAGCCTTACGCACCCAAGAGTGGGACTTGAAGAAAGCGGCAAAAGAAGAGCAAAGAAAGACTACTGAGAACCTCCGCAAGGCAGAAGACAATCTGCGGAAAGGACATCAGGCATATGACCGGCTGAAGGAGGAGAAAGAGAAGAAGTTGTAAGAAAAGGAGAAGTTGCGACGGATGGCGGAAACAGAGATCGAAAGACTGAAAGAAGAACTCCGTCAACAGAAGGATCGGTAAGACCGCGCTCGCTTGCAACTGTACCAAAAGCTGAAGCAGAAGAACGATGATTTTGAGCACCTGCACCAAGACTACAAGCACCTGGATACAGAGCATAAGAAACAACAACAGAAGATGGCAGCGCTCCGGCAGGAGGTGCATCGAGTTGAGATGGTGCTAGGGGAGGAACGGGCTGAAAGAATCACGCTGCTGGAGGAAGCCACGCAAGAACGTATGGAGCTCCACAAGCAGCATTATGAGGAGAAGGAAAGAGCGACAATGGTATTGCAATGGTTGCAGAACACCTATCAAACCCAATTGTCACATTACTGGGAGCAGGAGGTGGATACGGTGGCAGTGATCAAGCAGTTGAAGGACGAACGACAAGCCGAGGAGGACAAATCGAAGATGGGATTGGAGTAGATCTAATTCATTGTCCAGGCATGGAAGAATAAGACAAAACGCTTGATTGACGAAAGCTCCGCGCAATGGTGGGACAAAAGGGCAAAACACACAGCCGAGCTCCAATTGCTAAGGGCGGACGCGGAAAACCAGCAAAAGGATGGCGACGACTACTCCATGCTAACAAAAGAGGACTTCACTGCCATAAGAGATGAGTTAGCAGAAGATTTTGTAACTCTGGCGGAGGAATAATCAGCAGTGGTCCAGCAACTGGTAGCACAGCTAGACAATGATCGGCTGGATGCTCAAATCCAGTTTGAAAGCTATGAGCAGACCAGGCTACAGAGAGAAGAAGCAAAGCAGGCGGTGACCGTCAACCTCAGCGATGAGGAGCCATCACCGGAGCAAGGATCGGACGGAGACAAGGCCGGGGCGAGTCAACTAGAGTCAAATTCGGCAGAGCGGCTAACAGAGGAATCACTGCCACAACCGCCGGTACTGGGAGCCGAACCGACGCCATCTAAGGAGCAACAGTCGGAGGAGCCAGAGCCACAACAACAGCAACAACAGCCACAATAGCAGCCACAACAGCAACAATAGCCACAACCGCAACAACAACAGAGTTCCGAACAACCATTGGATACCCTGGAGCAGAGTATTCTGGATATTTTGGACGAAGGCTAAGGGCCATAT
>NW_028231891.1:0-8233 GCF_043228905.1 Azolla caroliniana | reverse complement strand
AAAGAGACAAGGAAGTGTCAATCAATATGCATGTAGCAAAGAAATCCTTTGCATTCAAGGGAGGGCTATTTTTGTCCATGTTTTAAAGGCCCAACCCATCCAAAGGAAATCACTGTTAGGCGATTTTTCTTTATGAAAAGTAAAAGTAAGAATATTCATATGTTCTTTTCATGTGTTGGCTCCAACAAATGAATTGTTAATACAAACAACTTTCTCCTACTCTAAATTGTGTTTTGAATTGTCCCTCTCCCCTAGTTGATATTTTGTTGCACTAATGGTCACTCGATGCCCTTTCAAGTCATTAAGCTTTAACATCAATTTTATTAACTGGAAAGACCTAAGCGTGTCATGAAATCCATATAAACAATTTGAAATATCTCAGCAAATGTGAATATTAACAATTTTAATTATTGGATTGAATGTGCTTTGGCATTTGAGATGCCAATGTCTCTACAACTAGGTGGATAAAGGTACCAGTTAAAGTAAATCTTCACATTATCTTTTCTTGGCTTGTAGGCAAACTAAATTGTTTGTGAGGATAAACCAATAGGTTCACTACTTAACCACATAACTTTAGTTTTAGTCCATTACCTTATTTTGATTAGGTTTATGAATGGTTCAACTACTTAGCTATGAGCCTTCATTCATCTCAAATGAAACTGAATCGTTAAGCCATGGTTTAACAATTTATAGGTTCAAAATAATAAAACAATTTGACTTGGTTTCAATTATGAAGAAACAATTTGGTTTTATTTAGGTTTGATTCTCAAATGAAGGTTTATTATAGCTTATCAATTTAAGTGGTTTGATTTAATGGTTTATTGGTTTTACTTAATTCTTAATTAATTTAATGATTTTTATGTTTTAATACTAATTTAACTTAAAAGTTTTTTATGTCTTTTTTGTTTAACTAATAAATGGTTTGGTTTAGATTTGTGATTAAATGATTCTGTTTTGTTTCAACGTTTCCTCACACAATTTAGTTTAAATAGTTTGGTTTCACCTTTCCTTAATGGTTTGTTTTGTTTTAACTTTTCCTTATTCGATTTAATAGGGTTTGGTTTTACATTTCCTTACTTGTGGGAATCAGCAATGGTTCGGTTTCGACTTAACTGGTTTGTCCTTCTCCAAGCCAAAACGGTTATGCCATAACCAGTAACCAATTTGGAAATTTTAAAACTTGAGTTGAACCAATCCTTAAACCAATTATGGCTTAATTGATTTGGCCAAACCGATTAAGCCTTAACCGGTTTGGCATGGCCCAAGCCGAACTAAACTGGGCTCAAACCAATAATGGAATCTCAAACCTAAACCGGCCCCTAATTTGTTTCGTTTTTGTTTGCATAATGAAGTGAGGGTGGTCGCAAATGATAGATCAAATTAGGCCTTAGATCTAGATCCACAAAAGGTGAATCTCTTTTGGAGGTTTTGGATTATGGAAAGGAGTTCAATATCGTCATTAACTTGGGATCTTGGAGAATTGTATAGGAAAGTGTCAGTTCAATATCTTCATTAACTTGGGATCTTGGAGAATTGTATAGGAAAGTGTCAGTTCAATATCTTCATTAACTTGGGATCTTGGAGAATTGTATAGGAAAGTGTCAGTTCAATATCTTCATTAACTTGGGATCTTCAAGCTCTGATAAAAACATTTGCTTTTTTCTTGTATTCTGTGAAGATTAATAGGAAAATTTTAGGTGGTAGATCATGGAAGGAATTGGTTACTCATGTTTTCTCGGCTTTCTCCACAACATCCAAGCAATTTAAGAAATGGTTGTGGGGCATAAAAGGAGTAGGAAAAGTGTTTGTTTTCGGTGATTGTTGGTTCATAGAGCTATACCAGTTAATGGTTGGGGAAAAGGGATGAATGTAGACAATATGTGCCTTTTTTGTATGAATCTAGTGGTGACTACTAAGCTTTGTCTGTGGAATTGTGACTTTGCAATGGAAATATGGAATATAACTGTAATATTGTTTATACCAATCTATCTTTGAGTGGTATATATATGGGGGCAATATTATGGGTGGTGGTATAAGATAAACCAATGGTATATGTACAAGGGGATGTTGCAAATGCTCTGGCCATGAGACATGGTTTGATGCGAATAACAATTATACCTCTAAATCCACAAATAGAGATTGATAAACTTGAAATATGGCAATTGGTAAGTAGCATCACAATTTGGTATATTTGGAAGGCAAGATGTTTGAAGATATTCCAAAATGTAACCAAAAGACTTGCCCATATCATTTCTGGGATTTGACAGGGATTGTGCATAACCTCAGAGGTTCTTTGGATAATATAAAAAGTAATAAGTAACCAACAAAGTTACAACGATTGGAGTTTCATGCCATATGAAACAAATGAATATTTTATAGGCGGATTTTTGATAAGGTGGAGTAGATCTACCTTATATTGAAGTAATTATTTGAGCCAACAATTAGAACTTAGCACAACGGTCATTACCTAATGTACATATTTCATGTATAGCCTTAGGGCGTTTTTTTAATACTAATGTAGTATCTTTCTTGGAAAATAAAAGAAATATTAAATAGTTTTCTAAGTGATAATTATATTCTTTCAAGGAAGGGTGTTGAGTTCGAAACATGCCATTGGCAACACGACAACTGTTTGGTTTTTGGTATATATAAATTGTTCAGTTTGGTTTTAAGGCCAAGGAAACCGAACTGAAACAAGCTGATACCTATAACTAGTTCTTCTATTCAAATTTAACCCAAATTACTATTCCATGATTGATTGTCAAGATCTACTATTTGTGGATAAATGTCTCAAAACTATGTGCATGATGTTGATGTTGAAAGGCAAAATTTTCAATACTCAAAAGAAGACCTACAGTTTGGAATAAACTTAATAAAGCTGAGATTTATCACTATGGCCACAAGCCCTGTGATTTCTTTCATGATCTTAAAAATCATGTGATGTTGGTAAAATTGCATCGTACACCGATGATAGATTTCAATAGATGGTTATACATCTCCATGAAAGAAAGTCTATTAATGCATATTTTTTATGTTTCACTAGGCTCATTAATTCTTTAAACAAGATCATACACATTACTCTTCAAGGAAAAGACAAACCAACAAATTATATATGTGGTACAAATATTATCTTAGAAGGGGAGGATATAATAGCAAGAGACCAAGAGAAGCACAACATGCAATGGAAGAAAAATAACCCAAATCAGAGATTTATACAACAATGATATATCTATAATGTGTCCCCCCTACAGTTTATATCAAATTGCATGAACAAATTATATGCAATGGAAGAAAAATAACCCAAATCAGAGATTTATACAACAATGATATATCTATAATGTGCCCCCCCTACAGTTTATATCAAATTGCATGAACAAATTATATGCAATGGAAGAAAAATAACCCAAATCAGAGATTTATACAACAATGATATATCTATAATGTGCCCCCCTTACAGTTTATATCAAATTGCATGAACAAATTATACGTCATGGCTATGCCCTCCTGTAGACCGACCAATCTGCAATGTTCTCTTGATCCAAGATCGTCCACCCATTTGACAACAGTTTGAACCTCACAAATGTGTTCACCCTTATGTTAATGGCTTCAACCACGAACAACCAAAGATCTTCCAAGTAGTTTGGTTTTGATAAAACACTTCCCTGGACTACCAACTAGCATGATGTGTAAAATTGCAAACTCAAACAGAATAATGATTTCTTAAAGCACAAGTCATCACTATTCAACAGTGAATTATGCCCATCCCATATGGAGTCATGAAAAGAGACACCGAACAGTAGAACAAAACAACTAACCACTACTACAAAGGGCCTTTTTTTGAAGATCTATGACATTCAATATTCAGATTTAAGGAGGGAATTATATAAATTGCAAACACTATCAAACAAATCTTTCGATTCTTGAATATTTCCCAATGTTGATAGTCATTATTATTCCCCACCAATGGGGTCGATTTTTTGCACCCAGTTTTGGCGTAGCGGCTATTTTTCGATTTATTCTTTTCTTTCAAGGTTTTCGCATGTCTGCTCCAGCTATTACCCAATTGGATACCAAACTATCTATCTTTGAAACAAATCCTTTCGCTGCTGCAAGGATACCAAAAATCAACTATGGGCCTTCATTTGAGGACCCACAGTTCATTCCGTACTTATATATGCTTGGAAATAGCAAATGGCAGTACAAACAGAACTGAGATATTTTTGATAATTTTCTTCCAAATGGGATTTGTAGATGATCATAGAATGTATGAAGGTCACTCCCTTTCCGGACAGAAAAGACAACAGCTGCTTGTTCTTTATGGTTGTCTTGCTCGCAACTATATTCATCGCCCTGAGCAAAGTAAAATGAATCTAGGTTTTCCCATCGCAGTTAAGTGCTTATCACAATCATTTCCTTACTTTATTGTAATGCTCATGAACCTGGAAAGCAACAGAAACACTTTGAGAGGGAAGGAGTTTTGGGCATGGGGGAAGGGAAAGAGAGCAAGTGCCTCTAACAAGGTGAAATATTCTAAACTACAACACCATTTCGTTCTTGAAACAGCCTTTTTTCCACTACATATAAAATGGACTCATACAGCACGTTATATTGTTTGCAAGAAAAAAAAGGCTATATTTATCACAAAGTGGCTAAATTTCAAGGACTTTGGAGACACTTGCACTATACATACAACCAAGTTCTTTTGAATGCCCAGTTTTACAATTAAATGAGGAATTATGAGTGATGTTTGGCAAAAGAATAATATTAATCTAGTAACCTTTGAAATATAAGGGTAAAGGCTTCATGATCTATCATGTAACATGTTATTATAACCAGCCCAACTATTTTTGTTCGGTAAGTGCATGGTGTTATCATCACAACATAATGTCATTTGGATGTACTTGTATTTTCCTTGCACTCATCTTCTTTCTGTCCTTTCAAACCATGGAGAATATAACCCCATGTATTCTAACAAGCACGTAGCGACATTACTACAAAAAGGGTTCTCTATAAGTAACTTAGGTTAAAGTGAGCATAAGCATAAAAGTGCAGGGGAGCTCAACAAGATTCATGATGCATCACACTAACTTGACTCTGGACTATCTTATTTCATCATGTAGTTATATAAACTTCTCCAAACAAGAGCTATATAACCTTTCACACATGCTGAGGTTAAGTGCATGTAGAGCAGATAAAATCAAAGAAGGCCAATATCCTAATGAAGGGGGGGCAACAACATCAAGCACTAGTCCTAAAGAGGAACACAACAGTGTAAACTCAAAGCAGGAAAAGTCCACGATCTTCCTAAGGTAGATCATAAAAATTTCCAGGAAAAATGCCACCAAAATCCCCAACCAGAACCAGAAAAAGGCAATGGCATCAGAGTGACAACATGAAAAAGAGGCAACTCTTGCACATCCCGTTTGGAAGCAGAGAGACTCATTGACTCCAATGCACCACTGACCCTTTCAAAGGACATCCAGAACGTCCCAATGTCTGGTTCCAAAAAGGAATTCTGCTCCAATGAACCTCGCAAAAGGCCAAGCAAACCTGTCAGACATTCATTTTGGCTTCCTCTCACGAATCCTGAGTTGTTTTTTCTTTTAGTAGGAAGACTCCAAATGAAGTAGATCGTAGGATTACCAATGTGGCCATCCGTAATTACTCATCATAAATAGTCTTCCACCATGAGAAAAGACTCCTAGAATGGGACACAAGTATATTACCCCCTTTTTAAGTACCCTGAAACCTGTCAAGACTAAAACATCTTCGCAAGACAAATAACACTTAGATGATATTGTCAAGAGATGAGTGGCGTATCCCTCTCTTTAAGAACCCACTAAAGAACCAAATCCAAATTGGAAGTATAAAAATTCTACCCACCCTCAAAAAGAATCATAAGCTTAGGAGACTCCATCGTGCAGGAATCCAAACTGCATTAACATCCAACAGAACAGGTTCCCTCTTCATCAATGAAGAGCCCCCAACAATTTTAGGAAGACCCAAAACATTCTCATGATGCCTGCGGACAAACATTTGGGTCTAGTTACCCTCAACACCGAAAGCAAGCATTATTCATCATAGAAAACCTAAGTCAATATGTTTTGGGGGAAACCACTATTGAAGACTTCAAAAGGACAGGACTTCTATTGTTCCAACATCTTCGAGAAAGAGGCTACCCAGATAGATTTCCAAGGCCAGCTTTGCCAAAATTGTGTATAGCAGGAGGCCAACTCTTCTCCAACAATCCTGTAAAAGAAGTATTACAAAACATGGGAATCCTCTATACTTAAAGAATTTTTACTTCAAGTATACTAGAACTGTAAAACTCAAAGGTATGAATCCCAAAGTCTCTCAACTTCTTCTAGCAGACTCCAAGTTGTGTAACTTTTCTTGACCAATGATTTGCTGGAAGAATCCCTCATACTCTGGCCTAAGGGCTACCATCCACACTCAGGTGTCCATTGGCCTTCTGGACGAATAGTGCTCCGACTATGACCATTGCAGTGTATAATCATTATATAACTGTTGTTTAAGAGAACGTCCATATTCCAGTATGAGAGCACATACCCCTCCCCTCCTATATGAAGAGAAGAGGGGCTCATTCTCTGAAATATCAAAGTAGGTGTTCTGGGGCTCACATGGTCGAGCAAAACTAGTTTGGGAACGTTTTTGGTAATACAAGTTTTTGCATTAAAATTGGCCCTTTTCTTTTCTTTGCTCTATTCAAGACTGGGAAGACCATCTAAGTCTTAGTTATCTTGCAAAGATATAATTTTCTTCGTAAAATTACAAGCTTTTTAGGAAATTTAGAAGGGGTAATATACTCTGAACACCCATCCTAGCAGTTGTTTCTCATGATGTGAGAGTGTGTGAGGAGAGATTATCCCGGTAATTCGACAATCTACTCCATTTCGGGTTTTCCTACCGGAAAAGAGAAAACAATACTCAGGATTTCTGAAAGGAAAACAAAATGAATGTCTTACCGACTCAGTCCGCGTTTTGCTAGATTCATTGCAGCAGAGGTGCTTCGCGAAGCTTGCATCGTTTGAACTTTTCTCCAAACTATACATCTGATCTGGACTCTCCCCGGTTATCATGTCAATCCGAGATCGAACAGCTGAGCTTTATTAAGGCTACAGACTAGACCATATATACTTGGTCAAAGCTCAGAGTATTCACCACAGCCACAGTAAGACACAACTAGCATTATTTATGTTGTTGTTGGGTAGAAGTGTTAGCAATATTTTCTTCCCAATCCTGCAGATATAGTGAATTAAAAAAACAAAGTCACTAATTCTCGAACTTTCTTCTCATTTATTCCTTCTTCTCTTCCTCCTCCTAAATCGTCTTCCTTCTTCACTGGTAGAAAACCCGTGATATATTCAAGAGATTTAATGGTCTAAATCATCGTCAAAACATGACAAGCTCTTAAGCTTCTTCTTTTTTGTCTTTGCCTTCGACTTTGCTGGTTATGCTCCATGCCTTGCTGCATAAGGTGCTTTACAGCTATGGGAACTTCTTCTTCTTCTTCTGCTTCTTCTTGACATTGCAGACAGCCATCACAAACGTTATCTGTAATGGTTGTCCTCCATGACCTTTGATCAGACCAGGATCAACACTTCAGTTTTATTCACATTCGACAAACACGACATTCACATCCTTTGCAGATTTGTGTCCATCTCAAATCACAAAATACCTGAGAATGTTGATTATCAGCATAAATCATAGTCTTCTGCTAATCCTGCGCGCGAGAGACACTAATCACAGATAATGATGAGCATTGAAAATCACGTCCTTCTTTTCCAATTGATCAAGAAGAAGACCCAAAGTTAAATCTAAATCCAAGAAGACCCAAGTTAATCTTAATCCAAGAAAAGACCCAAAGTAATCTTAATCCAAGAAAACCCAAGTTAATCTTAATCCAAAAATTCGATCCATGATTGAAAATGACTTTGATGGAGTTTTCGTTCCTTTTTTGTCGAAATTATTATTACGAAGAAGAAGCTTAATTTATAAGTCTTTCGATCAAGAGAAGAAGGCACGGAAGAACCATGTGCGAATCGCATTACGGCCATGTCCATGGCCAATGCTTTTGTCGGTAGGCTTGCCCATATGCACCTTGATTTCTATTTCGTACCTAAGTTAATGCAAATTTTTAATCCATGATCGGAGGACTTTGATGGAGTTTTTGTTCCATTTTTGTCAAATTATTATCAAGAAGAAGAAGCTT
>NW_028231890.1:0-8233 GCF_043228905.1 Azolla caroliniana | reverse complement strand
AAGCGAGGGAACACCTACGATGGCAGGAGATAATGGCTTTTACTTGTCGATGACAAGGGTGTCAAGGTCGTGGTCCATGGGGCCGGGGCCTATGTGCACGGGAAATTGCCATTGCCCAATATATTGTAACCTCTTTGTTATGTCTTGATCAGGAGCCCATTTGTGTATCCTTTGATAGCCTTGTAGAATTAGTAGGAGTGATGGGGCTAAAGAAAGTTGTGATTGTTCTTTGTGGATGAGCTTGTGTGGTTGTATACTTCAACAACTTTTCCTGATGTCTCTTGAGCTCTAGTAAGAAAAGTCCTAGGCATCGTTGGTCCTCATATTCCATTACCTTGCGTAGTGGGCCAAAGCCTTGTTTAAAGAGGCAATGGTATCTCCCTCGGATTTCATAAAAGACACTACAATGATAAACATAGTGTTCTTCAGATTCCACTCCTTGATAACACAATTGGCAAATTCTCTCTTCTAGAGGTAGTCGTGTATATCTGCCTACCTCAATCTGTAGTTGATGTGATGAAGTTCGCAGCTGCCCTATCACACTACGCATCACATTGGATAGTGATCCATGTTATCTTATTTTCCAAGTTAATAATATCAGTTCGGATCACTCTATTCTTTTCCACTTTGGTCATATTTAGATGGGGACAATCCAAGCTATATTGGAACGGGGGTAGTGCATTTATACTCGTGCCATGTGACTCAAACCATTGCTGCATTTCAGCATACCTACAATGAGTGTCTCCATTTTCAGCCAGTTGTCTTGATGACATAAGTGCCAACCTTGGGTACCTTCATTTAGGGAGCTCCCAAAGACGTTGGATAAATGTCACTGATCGGAACAATGAGAAAGAAAGAAAGAAAGATATATTAACATTGTTTTAGAGGCAAAAATGGCCTCTAAGACCAAACAAGAGATTATATCTTAAAATGTTGTCTCATCTTTCAGAACAGCATAAGATTAGTTTTATCAAGAAAGAAAATTTATATACATTAACATCTTTGAAGAGGTCAGAATGGCTTATAAGATTGAGTAAAAGATTACATATTAAAATGTTGTGTAGATTTTGTGAACAGAAAACCAAGAAAGAATGATTAAACATAGGTTACTAAAAAATATAAGTAACTAAGATTCTAAAGTTAGATAGCCTTCAGAATATCCAACGTGATTTGAGTCCAGTATAGAGAAACCTCCAAGGGAAGCACCTTTGATGCCGGGTGATAATGGCCATATTTGACAATGACAAGGGTAACATGATTGTGGTCTAGATGTTTGTGGCCTTCATACATGAGACATTTCTACTACCCAATCTACTGCAATCCCTTTCGAATATCTTGGTTGAGACCCCACCTATGCAGCCCTTCTTTGACTTGTAGCATGGGGAGTGATGGAGCTACAAAAAGTCATGATAGTGCTTTATTGATGATTTGTTGTGGTTGTAAGAACAATCCCAATCACCATTGGTCTTCATATAATATCACCTTGTATAATGGAGCAAAAAAGAGTTGTTTAATGAGGTAGTTGTATTTCCCTCTTATCTCATAAATAGCACAATGGTAGAAAAATGTTCCTTCCATCCCCGTTGCCCAATAGCACAATTTGTGTAATCATTCTACAATAGATTATCTGCCTATCTCAAGGTCTACCCGATGAAGAGGTCTTGAGCAGCCATAGATGTGTATCCATACAAGACCTAATTATAAATCCATCTTGCAACATGTGTAAATTGAGTCCTTATAGTAGAACATCTTCATACCAAGATATAGTATGGGGTTAATCCATGTTCTTTCACGATCTTATTTAACGACATCAGTTCAAATCACTCTATTCTTTTCCACTTTGATCATCTTTAGGTATGGACAATCCAATCTATAGTGGAATGGAAGCACTGGGTTTATACTTATGCCATGTGACTGAAACCAAATGATTAATCTCATGTTCAGCAAGCAAATTTTATGGCATAAGTACCAACTCCATTACCTTGGCTTAGGGAGCTCCCAGATACATTGGATACTAGTCACTGATTGGAATAATGCCTTGCTCAATATTGGGGTTTGGAGTAACTCTGGGTGGATATATGATGAAGCACTGATGCTTTGGTCCTTAATGACAAGACTAAAGGTCTCCCCAGATCTGCCAGTTACATGCCCTATAAAAGCCCAGTCCCCAAATCTCTGTTGCTTAGAGAAGAGTGCACATTATTTAGATTCAAGCATATTTATATGATTTCTTTCATGAATGACAGGTTCATATTACAGGAATGATATGTATACATGCACTTACAATTTTCGGTAGTTCCATATACAAGAGCTGGAACAGAAGGCCTCGTTACATTCATCTCTAAATATCAAGACCACTTCTTAAATAAGATAATAAGCTAGATATCCCTAGTGCATCAGGTTATGACCATTGACGATTGTTTACATGTATCTATTTACTTTCATCTATCCACATTGAAGATAATTTCTCTATTGAGAAGTTTAGGAATTATGGAAGATAGAAGATAGATAGCAAAATAGAAGAGAAGATTTTCAAATGAAATTAATATAAGATGTGACCTTTGTTCAAAACACAAACAAAAAAATTACAGAATATAGAAGAGAGGTAAAGCAAAACGTTCAACAATATCACGCTGAGACATGCAAGTCAAACATGATTACCAAATGATAGTGTTTCATACCTTATCAAATAGAAAGTTTTATCCAACCAAGCTTTTCCAAGCTCATAATCTTTTGCGCTCATCCTTTTAATGCCATTTGAGTACCTGAGAGGCATTCCTTCAAGATGAAACACGTTATGACTATGAACATGATTCTAAGATATGGGGAAATAAATTCAGCCTTTTAGGCTGCAGTACCCACATAGCATTAAAGAATGGCTTCCTCAAATATTTCTCAAGAAGCTTCCTTCCATGCTCTTTCACCTTAGATTAGAAATATTGAAACAATATAACAATGAGTTTGATCAAATAAGCGTGGATTCACAGAACTTCAGCGAGAGAATTTACGAAGAACATAAATAAAATGAACTTCATGTGTTGTAAAAAGAATATACAGTGTTTGAAATACTGACTCTAGAATAAGCAATATGCCATATAAGTAATATTGTGCACTTGCTCTCTGCTGTCAGCTTGTAACTGACCAATTTCTTCTACTAAGTTTTGCATATTAAAATACCTGATTCTCCATTGAGCATAAAGCAAATGACCAATTCTTCTGCCTATTCAAATTGCATAAAAGTGCATCGATCCATTCGCTCTTCCCTGAACTAGGTACTCCCGTAATCAGTGTAAGTTCCCCTGGAACAACCTACAGCAATTGACATTTTATTCTCCCCCAATCTTAATATATGCTTAAATAAATGCAATTCTTGGTTGCAATAATCTGAATAAAGAGGATTGCACTGTGAGTAAAATTCTTGTGATTGAACTTGCTTTCAGATTTAAATATTGATTTACTTCTTTTGGAAATTCAAAAGCAATACTTATACATTACATAACACCTAACTGGAAATCCCTTGCTCAAGCAATTAAATGTGCTGTTTGACTAATTATACGGGAAACTAACTCCTTTTCTCTAAAGATGTAATCTTTTGTTTGGTCTTATAGGCCATTTTGGCCTCTTAAGAGACGTTAATATATCTTTCCTTCTTTCTTTGTAAATAATATATGCTATTTAACCCAATTACATGGTAAATTTATTCCCTTTTTCTCTTTCTCAATTGAACAGACATATTCGGGGAAATGATGACAACTTAGAGGAATTCAGGGTATTCAGAGAAAATAATGCTGTGACAGAGTAAATATAGTTGGAACATTTTGAGATCTGATGAACCATTGAGTACTCGGAAATGCTTCGGCTCTTTAAAGAAATACTGAAACCCAAAGGCATTTTCAGACTAATCATCATCCATTATGTTAGTTAACCTGTGCTTCCAGAGAATAAGAGGACGGCTATTCGGGCTATAATATAATTACCTTATACAAAGAGTCCAATGACTTCCAACCAGTTGAGACACCTTGCTCATTCCCTGATCGTTCATGATAGTAATCATCTATTTCTTTATCAAAGTCGCAAAACTGGAAGAGGCCCCGGATTGGATATAGCTCAGAAGTCTCGATCATATCAGATAATGCTTTACGTCCCTTGAATTGTAGCACCTAGTATATCAGCCCAAAAACATGCACATGTAAGAATGTGGCACTATTCACCCTTTGGAATAAAATTTTTGATTATCTACAGAATGAAACCTCAAGAGGATCTTTGCATGGCACCCCAGCTTTATATAGTGGCCAATTTACACGCCAGCATCTAATTTTGAAACATTAACTAAAAAGTTTACTGACCACAAGAATAATAACTCAAGATCCTAGAAATTCAAAACAGAAATGTGTCTGCATATCCAATAGCAGAAAGTGATTCATTTGCACTACTAACCTCTCCCGGCCAATGCGTCGTGCAAGCTCCTCTGCAAGGCTTTTGAGATAATCGTCTGAACCAGTTGCCAGAATAATTCTACTAGCCTGTACCAAAAGATAGCACAATAGCATATGCACATAAATACATTTTTCATATACATGGTAATTATTAAAGGTAATAAACATACCTTCACCAAATATTCTTGACAGTTCCAGAGGTACTCAAAATCCTTATCCTATGATACAATACGGAAATAAGCCAATAAAAATCAGAACTGTGATATCATAGACACATATGTCATATGCTATAACTACTTAAGGAATTTCAAAAGGAAATATAAATGATAGATTACACACCTCAGATTTAGATTTCTTATCAATAGCTTTTGTTTGTGCACCATGTGGTACATGAGGTACACTCACACAGTTCAGAAATCCAGCTTCCTCTAGTGCTAGCTTATCAACTTCTCGTGCAACCTGGAACAAGATCTTCAAAAGACATAATCTGGTTTCTTAAAATGATTGGGATAGGACGCTTACAATAATGATCTCAATTCCATCCTTGATATCATCAAGTCCATAAAGAATTTTGCGAGTAGTTACTTCCTAGAAAGAAAAAAACATGTTAGTGTCTTTTAAGAAGCTAAAATGGACTACAAGCCCAAATAATATATTACATCTTAAAATGTAAATCATAAACCCTAAACCCTAACTAAAGAAATGGAAGTACAAGAATTATGTACATTTACATATATAAAATCATGGAAACAGCATATTCTAACATTTTAATCATGGAGCTGAACACGGAAAGTATACTTTACGTATAGCTCATTTGCAAGCTGAGAGTAGCAAACAGAAGCATATCTATAAGACATTTTTCTCAGGAAAAACACATTTCACGACTGAATATAAAAACAAAATGAGGGAATTTTTTACTTTAGGCTTCGAGATATGGCTATGAATTATCCCCCTTTTTATACACTCCTAGTGTTCTTCTCTTTCATTGACACCATAATGATTCATTGTGTACATTATAGTAGAGTCCTGCAACTACCATTTCTGTCCATCTCCACATCAGAAACTGATTTTCTCTTCATATCCTTTTGTTTCCTTATTGTTACATTCTTGGCCAATTTCTGCCCCACATATTTACTCTTAATTGGCTATCTAACTTTTTTTTTGTTCTATGAAAAAATTGCTTTTGGGCCCCTTGTCATAAGCACTTACCCTAGGACCTCCATTTATTTCATTGATCACTTAGCCCAATGTTGTTGTGAGCCTGAGCCCTAAAGCTATTGCTTAACCAAGCAGTTAATATGGTTTATCTAGGTGCCCATGGATGCAGGGATTATTGCATAGACGATGTAGTATCGTGGCCAGAGATTGAGCATAATTCTCTAGGTGGTTCACTTGAAAAGCAGCTAACAGCTCCGTTTAATCCTCAACAGACTGTGGTAGTAAAATGGCATGATCAGACCATTCTGGGAATGGCACGATGTATGCTCAGAGTAGAACAGCACAAATACATTTCAAGCACTCAAGGACTGGTCCATTCACATTCTACCTCTTAGATATGTATTTATTTAATTTGTATATCATATACTTCCACTACTTATACACACAATTCCTATATCAATGTACATTGATCATGGCCTAGTTAAATAGGAAAGCTACATAGTTTATAATCAATCTCATTTTTGCTTTATCTTACAAGAATTCTATATGATTCACATGGATGTAACTATTGGTCTAACATGTCACTTTGGTACAAAGATGTTAATATAACATTTCCATTCTCTGCCTCTCTCTGTACACAAAGTTATTAAGATACCAACCTCTTCGAAATTTAGGTGGCATGTATAGTTTCGGAAGCCAACAACTTCCCCAACTTCTCGATAAGGGAATACAAGCATGCTCTAGCAATTAAGAAACAGTAAAATTTATTAGAGTGCCCATTAATTAAATGAGACGAAAGGAAATATAGCACACTAAGCATGGTTGGAAAATTAAATGAGCTTCACTTACATTTTCACCTTTACGTTGTTGTTTTACTCCATTGCGATTCAAGGTCTCTATTGTTATCCCTCGGTTACGAAAATAAGTTTGTTGCTACAGCATTAATTCTAATATCAGCAAACTATTATTTTCAATACGTCCATATGAACAATTTTAAGTCTACATATCATTTTACGTTAGGAAATGGGGCAGAATATAAACTGTCCAAAACAATCAGATTGCCATGCAGCATAATTCTCATATCAATAATTTCTTCAGCCAGTGGTCAAGGAGCCTCCTTGTTCAAGTGATGGGAATTCTCCAAGAACCTCCATGTCCTTGGGGAATTGAATCAGCAATAACACTCTTTTGATTGTGGACTTCTGTTGCAAGAGATATAGCTTAGCTTTGATACCAATTGAAAAGAGGAGATCAAGACCAATTCATTTATGTAGTGGTGGTTTTGGAACAAGAATGACAGGAGAGAAAATGGCTGAGATACAGAGAAAATAGCGAAGAAGAGGGAGAAGATATGCATAGGTTTTTGAAACCCCCAAGTTAAAATGTTATAGGGTCAAAAGAATGTTGTTTTATTAGAATGTGACTTTAGGGAAATTGACCCAATTCATATTGGCCAAGTGACCCAAATATGTCCTAGAAGCTCTTAAGAGACTTATAGTGTTAAAGGGCCTTCCATAAACATACAATGGAGTACTCCTGTGCCATTATACTCAACAATCTGCCTTTTTTCGTCTCATCCTTGGTGATCCAACAGAAGCATCTCATTGACTCAGGGTACAAATGAGCTCATGCCCATACATTTACTAGAGTAGCTGTGGAAGCAATCTCACTACCTAGAATCTTCCAAATACAAGCAATTGTACAAGAAAATTATGTCTATAATTACAGCATCTCTCCTTTGAAAGCAAAATATCCAAGTTGTCTCGAGATCATCTGGTATTGGTAATCATGAAGATTGGGTCTAAAAGAACAGCCTCATAGAATAAATGCACAGTGGTTTATATTGTAACCATAGAACAACTGTCCAAGAGAGATATCCGATGTACAAGTCAGAACATGAAAGCAATGGATTAATAGCACATCACACTTTACAAGCATGTGAACAAAGATATAAGCAATGAGCTGGGATAAGAGTCACAACATTAATACATGAAACAACTAATGACTACCTAACAATCCTATGCAGGTACATAAGTCTTCCTTGCTCCCAAAACAGATACATCAGCACATGTCAACAAGTTAATATCATATTTTCCACAGCATACCGCTGGTGATAGATCTTGTAGATGGACGCCTTCTTCAATGGGCCCCTTTTTTACTTCTCCAAAAGATTTTCGTTCTTCATAACTTGCTCGCATACCCTTCCTTGTCTGTAAAGACACATAAGTAAGATGTTATGTCATACTACAATATTGACAAAGAAGAGTTTCTTCTTGTTTACCTCAGTATAGCCTTTCCAGCCACATTTTCCTCGAAAACAGTTCCATTTTGCAAAGTAGCTAAAACATGACATCCAGAATATGATCATTTAATAGATAGGTATTACAATGTTTAGAGTAAGCAAAGGAACAATACTCACCCATCATCAGATATATGGACAGAAAGGCTCCGCTCACCAGATTGTCCCCCTCCACACTAGAAACAATTCTCAGAAACTTAATTGGTAAAAGCATGAAATAACTGTCAAAAACAATGTAATGTCAGGGAGTAATTGCACAAACCATGGGACAAAGTGTTTTTCTTTGCCCGCCTGGCTCATATGAACTGAGATGTATCTTCATCTGTTTGAGTTTCTCCCG
>NW_028231889.1:0-8252 GCF_043228905.1 Azolla caroliniana | reverse complement strand
CTTGTGTAATTGTGGACATGTAAATAGATTCAATGAAGTTATTTGTTCTCTATCTCGAATGGGGTTACATCTCTTTTTCTTGTGGCCTGGGGTGTTTAGTAAGAACTTTGTAGTTACATTTGAGAGGAGGTAATGTGGGTGACCTTTATCACACATGTCTTAAACTAACCTAATTCTTGTCCAACTCTATCATGTGTGTGTTAATAAATCATTTAGGTGTTAGGCGCCTTCATACACTAGCTATCATCACGCTAATCTTGGTCCTAAGATGTTGAATATTCCAAGAGTGGCCCCAGAGGTATGAGAACTAACTTGATTTTGACTCTATGAGATCTTGCTTGCAAATCATTACAATCTTGGAGATTGGGGTATTTCCATTATACGTAACTTTTGAAGGATAAACTTGTTATATAAACCGTAGTGTTCCCACCATCTCCTCATGTTCGTTTAGTTTGCATGGAAGGTATAGTAGCTTGACATTATTGCGATACACACTTAGTTAGTATAAGATATGGATCTTTCACATTTGCAATATCAAAGAGTTTGGAAACATGATTCAAAGCCTTCTTGGTCCATTGTAACAAAGTAAAAATATTCAATATCATGGGATCCACCAACATAAATTGTATAGATGTATATGAAAATGACCAAGGTTAGAACTTCCACCACATGAACTTATCCCTCAACTTCTTAGTCATCCATTCAATTAATTGGGCATTTGTAACATTTAATCCCAATGGGTATCGCAAGTGTAAAAAAATAGAGCTTTTTCCAACCAATATCATTGTCATCTTAAGTACATCAGATGAGGCCAACCTTCCTTCTATTAATATGTAATTTAGAAACCAATTTTGTTTGGTTCATGGTTCCCCTTCCCCTTCTTAAGATTTTCACATGAGGCTAATAGAAACATGAAACAATCATCTACCAAAGCTCCCGTAATCAATTCTCTCTCGGATGAAAGGTGTAGACCCACAATAATACTCCATTAATTGTAAGCTTCAATAATGTCACCAACAAGGATGAGTGACTAAAACAAACAAAAAATAGTGTAACTCCACCGTTAATCATTACCCACGACACATCATCTTTCTTTCATAAAAATATAAGTTGAGACATATTATATATGTGGTCCAAAGTCCATTGTATGCATTAATATTAAGACAAAGAACTAATTAGCATGACCATAAACTTTCTCCAAATCGAACACACAATCAATTCTTAATGGATATGCCAACCATAAGCCAATTGAAAATTAAGCTCATTATATACACATTTCACCAATTCTTTTAGCAAATGCCCTCAAATATTGTATACATCTCCAAGATTAATGGGTAATATAAAATCATGAAGATTAAATATCAACTTCATGCATTAGTTTTTAATTCCAGAAAACAACTTCATGTACTATCCTTGATCACTTATTTTGGTAGAATCTCCAAATATATGCTTCAAATATATTAGTATAATATAATGTGATCATCATCTAACATTACTATATTGGACATTCAACACTATGTGATTACTCTATAGAGAGTACTAGAAAGACATTTGCAAACAAACGGCTCAGTTGATGATGAATAAAAGTTGGGGATCCAATCACACACCCATAACATTTTGTCATTCATTGTTTGTGAGTTCATCCTTGTTGTTTCCTTGGATGGCATGGCCAACATAGATATTGGTTGGGTCTCATGGGGCTCAGATGGCATTTTGGTGGTCACATTGCTTAGTAGATGAGATGTTTGGGTGGTAGTCTTCGATCGACGCTATGAGCTTTTTTATTCATGTGGGCGCTCTTGTTTGCCCCTACATGACTTCTACCACAACTTTACTTTTTCCTTCATGTCTCTTGGCCTGAATTTCAAAACTTAGACTTTATTAGGTCATAGCATAGCCTGCTTCGTTAGCTTTGATTCAACTATTTGAACTCTGAAATCCAATCAGTGTGCCGGAGATGGTGACTTCCCTCTAGGGGGTTAAGCCAGGTCAAGGTTTATTGATGGTCTCATATTTTCGTCACTACGAATTTGTGCGCCTCGTATCTATATAGAGGGTGTTGTATTCTTGCATTCTAGATGAAACCTGGGCGATCCTTGCCCCTACTGGAGGCGTCACCTAGCGGGGCTATCAGTCACCCTCGACGATGTTGGGTTCAGTGCTTGACGAGGGATACTAATTTTTATTGGATCCCCAACTAGAGACTGACATATGATACCACTATTTCAACGAGAATGCAAGGTTCTAAAAGATTAACCTCTTTTAAGTCCATCAACTTTTTCAACTATATGAATAGTGAGTACTTCCACGTTTTCATTATTGAATGACAATACTGTTTCAGCTTATGCTACCACTAGAATCATTCTTAGGAACTGAGCAAATACCACCACACTTCCAAACCAATGTTAGCAACAAGATACCCATCAAGGCTGAAGGCATCCATCCAAATGAGAAAAATGAATAAATTTTTACCATTACCATACTTAATTTGTAGTTATTGATTTTATAATAGTGTGTAAAGCATTGGCTTCATTTCTAGATTTTGTATTCCAAAGCACAAGTAGCCCAATCAGAATCACAATAGCCCTCAATGTTAAAATTGATCATGTTTCTAAACATCAATCCCTTCCTTGGGCACCTTTGAGATATCTCAGAATCTGGTACATTGCATCCATATGATCTTTCCTCGGATCATGCATGTAGCGACTTACCACACTTACTGCAAATGAAGTATTTGGACAAGTGTGAGTCAAATAAATCAGCCGACCTACCAATCATTGATACCTTTCACGATCAATTTTCTCTCCTGCAAGTTTAGTTAACTTAATCTTTGGGTCAATTGGAGAAGCTACAGGCCAACAACCAACATTCCAGTTTCTATGAGAAGATCTATGTTGAGCGGCAAGCTCACTTGGAGCCAGATCGACTGGATAAGCCTGAGCCGGTGAGCGAGACGAATCGGTAAGCCGGTGAGCAACTGAGCCGGCAAGCAACTGAGCCAGTGAGCTGGGGAGCCGGTTAGCCAGATCCAATCGGTAACCAAAAGCCTACTATTAGTTTAGACTACTAGGCAGTTATAGTCTCGTAGTAAGTGTCAGATGCTCGTGTGAGCATTGAAGTACGGGGTACTCTTGTCAGTCCCACGAGGACTTGTATAAATAGTGCTATTGAGCATAGTTGTATGTGCAAAGTGTCTATATTGTTTTGAATATAGCTTTTACGTTATGCTCTCTCTGTCTCTCCCGTGTACTCTGTGTATTTTCTGTTTTCTCTGTTTTCTAACGCTTCCGCAAGTAATCATTTACATGGTATCAGAGCGCAAGGGTTGAGAACCTCTGCAGCCGACAAACGCTTGAAAGCAAACCCTAACAGGTCGTAAGAACAACAGATAGAGAAGTGATGGATAGAGGAATGGCTCGCTTGCTCCCTATGGAGAAACTCTACATATCCAACTACGCATCTTGGTCGTACAAGATGCACCAGTACCTGCTTGGGCATGGCTACTGGAGTTTCGTCGAAGGAGCCAACGAAACAGCACCTGATGCGGCACATAAGGATTTCCCAATATGGGAACAATCGGCAAGCAAAGTGATGTACTGCTTCGCGTCCAGTGTCGGAGACCAGTTGCTGAGCCACATTTGAGACGCCTAGACGCTGAAGGAGGCTTGGGGAAACCTGAAGAAGGTTTTCGCCGCGAGCACTACAGCC
Source organism: Azolla caroliniana (assembly GCF_043228905.1). Classification (NCBI taxonomy): domain Eukaryota; kingdom Viridiplantae; phylum Streptophyta; class Polypodiopsida; order Salviniales; family Salviniaceae; genus Azolla; species Azolla caroliniana. The sequence goes on along the minus strand of NW_028231889.1, from coordinate 4,544 downwards.
CGAAAGTTGCAACTCCAATAGGAGTTGAGCAATGTCCGACAGAAGGACATGTCGGTGGCGGATTACACGGCCCGGATCAAAGAGATATGTGACTCACTTGCCTCTATCAACGTTACTGTAGAGGAAGACGAGATGGTACAGGTCTGTCTTGGGGGCCTGGTGTCTAAGTTCAGAGCGTTCCGAACGGCGGTGTGTACAAGGGAGAATACGCCATCATTTTTCGACTTACAATCGATGCTCCTTGTAGAGGAGAACCACGCCGGTGCTTCAACTAGCACACCCATTGACAGCCAGATGTTGTACACGGAAGCGGATCGGTCCCGTGGGCGTGGTGGACGAGGCAGTTCGGCACGCAATGGAGGCGGCCGGCAAGACCAGGAACAAAGGCACAAAGAACGTGTCGATAGCAGTTCCGGACCCTCTGAGAGCAGGGGGAGTCATGGCGGCAAGAGAAGACTACAACGGAATGTTGGTACTGTGGCAAAAAGGGCCACAGAGAAAGCGAGTGTTGCAGAAAACGCGTCGATTCAGACAAATCCGAATCCGGCAAGGCCGGCAAAGCTCGCACTACGCGAAGGGATCGGGAGGATCCAAGAACGGTAACGGGCCAGCCTTGGTGATGAAGCACGAGGCGAACTCGATGAAGAAGACCACTTCCAAATCGGAGGAAGTGTGGTATGTTGATTCCGGTGCGTTGAACCACATGACGAGCCACAAAGAGTGGTTCTCCTTTTCGGAGAAACCGGATCAACCAAGAGTAGTCGAAACCGGAGACGACACTCCTCACCCATTGTGCACGTTGGAGAAGTCCCTTTGAGCCACGTCGGATAGAAGGGGAAGCTGATGAACATATTACACGTTTCGACAATCATGAAGAACCTGGTGTCGGTCGGACAGATCGTCGACCAAGGGATGCAGGTGCGGTTTACGCACCTCGGGTGCTTCATCGAGGAAGAGGGCCAGATTATTGCGCAAGGGCGTAGAGACGGGAGGATGTTTATCCTCCACACCAATGACGTTGGCACCGCTCTGTTTGCAAAAGGATAGAAGGTTGAATTGGACATCGACCTGTGGCACAAGCGGATAGGCCACGTCAATTACTGGAGGCTTCAAGACCTGCAAGCGAAACAAGTTGTTTTCCGTTTGCCAAAGTTCAGTGGCCGGAAGGCCCAAGTATGTGAAGCATGCCAACTCGGGAAGCAACATCGGCTTCCATTCCCTACCGAACGTAACTGGAGCTGTAAGAAGCTCGACCTTATCCTTTCGGATGTGTGGGGACCGGCACAGAATGTTAGTCTTGGCGGGAGTCGATATTTCGTCTCCTTCATCGACGACTATACGCGGCACACATGGATCTACCTCATTGAGCGGAAGAGTGAAGTCTTCAAGTGTTTCCAGAGTCTCCAAAGCATGGTGGAACGGGAATCGGAGAGGAAGATCAAATTCCTGTGGTCGGATGGCGGAAAAGAATACTTTTCCGACCAATTCAACAGTTATCTGCAACAAAAGGGAATTCGGCGAGAGTTCAGCTGCAGATACACACCGCAACAAAATGGTGTTGCCGAAAGGAAGAACCGGTCGCTTATTGATGCGGCAAGGGCAATGCTGGAGGAGAAGAGCATGCCCAAATTCGACTAGGCGGAGGCAGTCCGAACGGCTGTCTACATCCAGAACCAGATCGGTGACAAGGTGTCAGCTCACGAGCTGTATTTCGAGCGCAAGCCGAATTTGAGACAACTTAAGATCTTCGGTAGCATTGCATATGTGCATGTACTGGATGAGAAGCGGAGGAAGCTGGATGCAAAATTGGAAAAATGCATCCTAGTCGGCTATGCTCAAGAGCAAAAGGGTTATAAGTGTTATAACCCCCGGACAAAGCAGGTCCAAGTTAGTCGAGATGTCGAGTTTGATGAATCAGCATCGTGGTACTCCTTACCGGCTCCGACCCGATGCCGGAGGATGAGGCTAGTGAGCCTGAACCGGCCCAAGTAGATGATGATGAAGCGTGGACTCAGGATGAGAGTCAAGAATCATTTCGGTTGAGCGGGCCAAACGAGAGACTTGAGTCAATCTGACCAGTCCGATGAGGAACCGGCGAGTAGTGGAGACTCTATCGTGCTCTCCCCACATAAGGAACCGAGGAGACGGTTCACACGCAAAGAGAAAGGGAAGAAAAAGATGTCGGAATTCGAAACCGGCAATGATGAGTCGGATCCGTGTGCATCCGACTCCGGCAAGGAGAAAGGCGGATCTTCGGCAACGAAGACCGAATCGGCCAAGAAGTCCCTCAAACTGGGTAACGGTGAGTTACGCCGGTCCACCCGCCAGAAGGATCCCGTCACGCGGTACAGGTATAATGAGTACATGGCGCATCACTATGCGTACATGACTAAGGCGGCAGAAGTGCGTGAGCCGGAGAGCTACGCAAAAGCGGCAAAGGACGCAAATTGGCGTGCCGCTATGGAGGAAGAAATGCGAGCACTTGATGTCAATGAGACATGGGACCTAGTTGACCCTCCCCGTCACTTTAAACCGATCGGATGCAAGTGGGTGTACAAGGTAAAGTACAACGTCGACGGTTCAGTTAACCAGTACAAGGCCCGGTTAGTGGCGAAGGGATACGCGCAGACCCACAGAATCGACTACAACGAGACCTTCGCTCCGGTAGCTAAGATGACGATGGTTCGTGTGGTGCTGGCGGTAGCTGCAGCAAGAGGGTGGCATCTTCACTAGATGGATGTGAAGAATGCGTTTCTTCAGGGTGATCTTGAAGAAGAAGTCTTTATGACTTCGCCCCCCGGTTTTCAATCAGAGATGAACAAGTCGGCGGTATGCTGGCTGAAGAAGTCGTTGTACGGTCTGAAGCAAGCCCCTCGAGCTTGGAATGTGAAGATCACGCACCAGTTGCATAAGATGGGGTTTGCGGCCTCCAAGTCCGACTCTTCGTTGTTCATCCGGCAAGGCTCAGCCGGTCCGGTATGTATCCTGTTGTATGTTGATGATTTAGTCATCACCGGGCCGGGTCTTCCAGAAGTCAACCGCGTCAAGTCCCAGTGGTCGGACGCATTTGAGATAAAGGACTTGGGGGACCTTCATTATTTTCTTGGGATCGAGGTGATCCGAACCCCCAACGGTATATTGCTCTCACAATGACATTACGTCTTGAATATGTTGAACAAGTTCGGCATGACAGAATTTCGACCTATATCCACACCCTTGGACCGGAACCAGAAGCTTCGTCCCAACTCCGTACCAGCCTGCAACGAGAAACGGTTCGGACAAATTGTCGGAAGCCTTATTTACTTGACTATCACGCGACCCGACATCAACTATCCAGTCGGAATGATAAGTCAATTCATGCAGAAGCCGATCGTGGAGCACCTTCAATGCGCGCAGTGGATACTGCGATATGTAAGCGGCACAAAGGACCGGGGCCTGTTATACCGGTGCGGTATACCCGAAGAGTTGGTCGGTTACACAGATGTCGATTGGGCCGGCGATGCATCAGATCGCCGATCAACCTCCGGTTACATGTTTTCCCTAAGTAGCACGGTTGTTGCGTGGAACAGCAAAAAGCAGCCAATAGTTGCTCTGTCGAGCATTGAGGCTGAGTATCGGGGCGCTACCATTGCCACCTGTGAAGCCATTTGGCTTCGGCGATTGCTGCAAGACCTACGGATCGATGTACCGACCCCGATTATGGTCTATTGCGACAACATAAGCAGCATGCAACTCACCAAGAACCCTGTATTCCATGCTCGCACAAAGCACATAGAAGTGTACTATCACTTCATGCGTGAGCGTGTCCTGAGCGGTGAGGTCGAACTTCGGTATGTTCACAAAAATCGGCAAGTTACTGACATCTTCACCAAACCACTCGGATCGGACAAGTTGCAGCACTTCACCGAAATGCTTGGTGTTCAACATCTCGACGTGCCACACTTGAGGGAGAGAACGGGCAAAGACACCGGAACGGGCAAAGGCAAAGAGACTGCCGATTGCGCCGGTGAGGGAAGAACCGACGAAGTGAGAGTCAAGAAGAAGAAAGGAGCCGAGTCGACAAGGGAAGTCGACACATCCGAACAAGTCGGAACAAGTGGCAGCGGCGGCAAAGTCAAGAAGGACAGAGCCGATCGAAGGAAGAAGGCCAAGACCCGGACATGGTTTGATGTGGTGAAGGGCTTGGAACCAAAAGACGAATCAGGAGCAACCGATTCGGACAAGAGCTGGAATGAATCGGAGACAGTCGATTCCGTTCAACAGACAGATTCGGAAGAACCGAATCAATTCAAGGCCAAGAGGACGAGAAGGCAGTGAAAGTCGATGCCAACACGAAGGAATCGGCAAACCGGAACACGCCAAAGTCATAGCAGCAAGGGAGTTGAATTGGGTCTGTTGAGCAGACAAGCCGATCGAGGAGGTCAAGGTGCGCAGAACAAGAGGGGTCGTGACAAACAAAACCAGACCTGACCGGACGAGGAGCGCGAGCAAGGCGGAGCAACGCCAGGAGAAGTCGGTTGGAAGAACTGACTGCCACAGAGGCT
>NW_028231888.1:0-8254 GCF_043228905.1 Azolla caroliniana | reverse complement strand
AACAAAGTTCTTCAGGCAGCATTAATGAAATACCTCTCGTAGATACATATAATTAAGTCATATTGTATAGTCCGAATACTGGAGATAGATATTCTCTCAAATTATTGAGGTGAGTCAATGACACCAGATGAACATTATCAGCCATACAGGAAAATTTCTGGCATGGCCATGATTCCTTTTTGACTTAGTCATTTCACACTTAATCACTGAATATAACCACTAAGCTTAACACATAACTATGGTTAGTGTTTGAAAATAAATACTGGTGATATTTTAGAAAACAATACCATCATTAAATCCAGTGCCTTACAAATCCTGCCGTATGGAGGAATATTAACTAGATACAGTAGATTATGTAGTATGACGTAGAGTGATTAAGTTATTGTCTTCCAATGCAAATCACCACACCTCCCCATGTGAATCTTTTGTGAATCTAGTTTTCGTCCTAGTGTCTAGTAAACGCCAACTATTATCATACTTCTGTTCTTCAATTATGTGTACCATGAAATTAAAATTGATGGTTGTTAGTAAAATGGCATCACAGTCTCATTTGGTTTGAATCCAGCCCAGTAATCAAGCAGCCTAATTCTGAAGATAATACAAAAACTGAATGCACAAATGACATCCAATCTCAAATATGCCTCAAAGAAGTATTGTATCATATAACCATTGTGGAGGAGGATAGCATCGAAAGGATAGTTACAGGGAAAGTTTGATGTCTTTCCTCGCATCTCTTTCTCTTTGTTATTTTAATAAATAATCGCCTTTTCCAGGGCAATGTGAATGATTGATTAAAGTCTCAGCTATGAGGATTTTTGCTATGATAATAGAAATCATGTTTAGCCTCAGTTTTTGAATTGGAAAAGTTATGATTCTCTCTGGCTTATGAAAATTGCCTTCCTCATCATTAGTCGAGGGAGCCGAGAGGATCCAAGGTGGCATGATAGACTTCTTGGTTGGTTTTTCCTTCCTCCCAAGAGAGTTAGGGTTTCTTTCCCTCCTGTTCACATCAACCTAATGAAGGGATCTTTACTCTCAAAATCAAGGGCACCTTTGTTCCCAAACATTCATTCAGACCAACCCCAACCTGCTCTAATTGTTTCAAAGAAATACACTTAAAAAAGAAAATCCCTTCTAGCAAAATAATATGATAAGTGTACCTCCTTGCCTAATGGAACAGTCTTGCCTAGGAAAGCAATGCACTAAAAAGAGAGAATTTCTTTGAGCAAGATAATACGACAAGAGGTCATTCTTAAGAATGAAAGTGTCTTTCCTAAGAAAAAAAGCCACATTCTTTTTTGAACATCTACCAAGATACAGAGTTCTTGACTGATAGAAAGATTTTTGCTTGCAGAAAACGAAAAATTCTCTCAAATCCTATATCAAGGTAATGATAAAAGGCCTTCCTGGATAATGGAAATATTGTTTCTCATAGAAAAAGTCGCATTTTTCTCAAATTAATTATATTGATAGAAAACAGTAGTGAGATCAAGAAAAAATATGATAGAAAGCCTACTTGATGTAATCATGTAAATGGTATCATTAAGAAGAACAAGAAGAAACCATCTAACACATCAATGGTAAAGACCTATCTGTTCTTGCTATGTTGAATAGATCAGTAAATAGAAAGAATTCCCCTAGCCTGAGAATGGTAGAAGAGGACCTTACTTGAGCTAATTCTATCAAAAGACAGCATTAAGAAGAAAACAACTCCTTCTAGATTATATCGAGAGATAGCAGAGAAAAGACGGAATCCTCGTAGATTTATGTAAGCATGCAGTACTCATGAAAAAAATTCTTTATCGAAATGTGTAGCATTAAACAGAAAAAGTGATATGCTTCTTTTACCAAGATAAATGATATAATAACGCACCTGATCTCTCAAAGCCGAAGCTTGATCTCTGAGGACAGAAGAAGCAACTTCAATGGCCTGAACAACAACTTCTCTGTCGGGAGGAGAAGGAGGAATGGTGTGTCTAGGTCTACCATTAGACCTCGCCATCTCCAGATCTGCAAGAGCATCAGATAAAGCAGAGGATTTCTGAAGAAGAGTAGAATCTTCTGATGATGACGATGATGGTAAGGCAGCAACATTATTACTTCGAAGATGATGGTACTGATGAAGTTGCATAGAAGATCTCGTATTGTTGTAGAATGAAGAAGTGGTGGGTGAGGTATTTATAGGTGTTGTTTGGTTAAGAGGAAGATGATGATGATGATGATGATGATTGTTTGTCGTATGGTTTAATCCTTCATTTTTTCCGCCATAGCTGAAATGATCTGTTCTTCTTGGGTCGTAGGTCGAAAGAGGAGGTGGAGGAGGGCCATTTCTATGGAAATTAGGACTATAATCTGATGCGGCTAGCTGATGTGACATGAGCTGAAGCAGCTTCCTTCAATCAAAAATGAAGGAGTTTCGGAGGAGAAGGACGAAGATGGATATGGAGATGAAGAACTAAGAACGAAGAACGATGGATAAGGATGACGATGAACGAACGAACGAACGAATGACGATGTAGGCGGAAGAACGACGAAGGGAGGAACGAATGGATTGAATATGTAAGGCAGAAGAAATCTGCTTAATGAATGAGTGATTTGATTGAAGCAGAAGCAGAAACAGAAACAGGGATTCGACGGAGAAGCACAGACAAGGGAGCAAATAATAGACGGGGAGGAGTGGAGAAACCCTAGAAAAAGCAGAGAAATGGTCGCCACTGCCCGTCGCTTCCTGAGTGTCCGAAGCGTAGAAGAAGAAGAAGAAGAAGACGAGGAAGAAGTAAGAAGTAAGAAGAAGAATTGAATTGAATTTTAGAACGCGTGCGAAAAGGCGTTCTTTTGCTTTTTTGCGTTTTGGTTTGGTCAAGCAAAAATAAAACAATTGCCATTTCCTCATAATCAGTTCACTTTATTCACTCTCCTAATCCAGGATCCTTCCTCGCCTACCTAATCCATTCGTTAATCCTTCATTAACTTGATCATTATTCATCCGCTAATCGTTTCCGTCGACCTTCCCACTTTCTTAATGTTTGTGCCGGTCAGTGGATTAATGATATTTGGCTACGGCACCTTTGGAATGGCCTAATGACGGTTCTCCCTTCAGTTGCTTCTGCATGTCTATGTCGAGAATTGGGCGGTGTCCGTATCAAGAGAATCATAAGCTTAACTATTTCTTTCGACTTTTTGACTGCATCTGTAATCCAACGAAGAAGTGTGGACAGGGTAGAGATTGAGGGGGCCCTAAACCTGCCAAATGTATTTGATGACTAGTGTTGATATGTCCATTTGTTGTTCACTAGACACAACTAAATGCCCATATAGGCATTGAGTATGACCATATGTTTGATGCATGCACACAATGATGCTACCCGGAGATCGGAGAGAGATGGAAACAAACAGGTGGGAAATATCGTAAGAAAAGGATGTGTGCTTACCTGTAAATTTATGGATAGGCATCGATCAAAGTGGAGGCTTGTGATCCCAAGACATTCCATATCAATGATATAAAAATACCTTCAAGTAATCATTACAAAACAAATTTCTTTAATTATGATATATACTTATTTATTTGTAGCTAATTAGGAAGTATGACAAATTATAATTACCTTAACTTATCGGTCACACTCATAATTAGAACTTGAAATTGGCATTGCGTCTCTTTTAAAATACTTTAATCATGTGCTAGTCTCAGTTCTCGTTTGATTAGGATGTGACCCAAGCAATTGTATGAATAACCAAGCATACTTTTTTTTATTCGTGTACATAAAGCCATATTTGGATAAACTCTAGAAAAACAATGTACGTTGTAATTATTTATGTTTATTTTCTTGATGACATAATCTTCCATATATGTATGTGGGTATACATATATATGATATTGCACTTCAAGCAAGACCATTGCATTTTGGTTTGGTTTGGAGGCAAAAACGTTATGGTATCTTAGGATGAAAAACAACTTCTCTCATGTGTAGATGTCGTTGGTAGAAACATCTAGTCATATTGATTCTTAAAGGCTACGGTCACTTACATGGCTCATCCAATCGTGTATTCCTATCTTATTTGTTTACATTTAACCCTTGATTTTATAAAAGGTGTCATGATACTCATGTCAATGTGCATAGATTGTTGATTTTTCCTCCCTCCTCTATTTTACAGGCTAATTAATCACAATATATACAATTAGTGTTATGGACATAAACTCTTATGACAAGTTTCCACATCAAGTACTGTGCTACAAATTATTATATTATTTTTGCTTTGAGATGTTATTCATGAGTTTGTTTGCATTGTTGTATATTATATGTAAACTTGAACATTACAACTTGCATCAACATTTTTGCTACTAACTATTATATTGTTTTTTAGATTTGTCTACGTTGATTGATGTGCAGAAAACAAAAGGAAGCCAAGGAAATTATTTGAAAGGACAAGGCTGTAATTGCCATAGCAAACCCCTGAAATTATAACTTTGAAGACTATGTTGGAGGAAATTTCCATTTGATCGTCATTGACCATTGAGCATGGGTCAATTGAGAATGCGTTCACTCATAATGTGTTATTTCTTTGAGACAATATGCTGACCTACTGGCGTCTCATTGGATTTTTTCTAAAGAAATATCAGCATGTCATTTTATTTTGTTGTCAATAATATAAGCTTTTTTTATCTTAAGAGTTGTGATTGTAATTGCCAACTTCACTAAGGGCTTCGACATTTTTTAAAGACACATTACTAATGTGTAATTAATTTGCATCTAGTAAGACGATATGTGAGATTGTTAATTGGTTGAAAATAATCACACAATTGTCAACATGGTAAATTAACACACACACATTCACTCACTCACACACACTCTCTCTCTACATACATATGTAAGTACGTGTATGCACATTTACACACACACACACACACACATCAAACGTGTCACATTGTGTAGGATTCTCATGTACAATTCCTGGCATGTGTCCCACAAATCAAACCTATACTAAGATAACCATGTCTACTAATAGGTTCATGGATTGATTTGGTTTTTGAGGCTCATAAGAACCTTTAGAAAGTGTACATAGTGTGCCTCCTCCACCGCCCAACTATAAAAAGACAATGGTGTAGGACTTTAGTTTAAAATATAAACCTAAACAACAATTATTGGACCATATCAACTAGTATATCCATTCTCTATTTCTTCTGAGAATGGATGTACTGGTTGATATTGTTCTTTTTTTAAAAGTTGGCCAAAAGTAACCTTAGATTATCTCATGCACACTAAATAACTATAGATGCAATCCTTGAACTCAAAGCCTTAAACAAGATATCGATATTTGGTCATGCCAACTAACTAACGATAAACACAAAAATTGTAGTCATGATCCAAAACATCCTAAAAGAGTGCGCATCGTCTAAAGTAGCCTATTAGTATCCATAAAGGTTGGTTGAGCAAATAGCTAAGGTTTTTGGATACCAAATATGTACTACCATATTCATAGACACCACGAGTACTCGAAATCTACTTTGTTAACACTTCTACTTGCCACGAGGAGCTACCATTAGGACTCCACTAGTAACCTGAGCACATAATATCTACAACACATTGATGACATGCTTGATCAAAATTGTTTCCACTATGTAGCTTATATTCCGAACACTTTTGACTTCAGTGTGCTGAGAGTGGGGTTCCACCCACTCTTTATGGTCATGTGAATGATAAACACAAACCGACCCAAATAAGCAAGCTTTACCATGCTTTACGGGTTCGGTTGATGCTTATGACCATATAGAATGGTTTTAACAAATTGTGCAAGCTTATGAACTACTCTCAATTGGGACGAGAGTTGGTACTTCTGGCATTGCCTTAAAGGACCAAGTTGGAGTTTGATTCCACTAGATTCTAGATGAAGTCTATAATGACTTCATTTGTGTCAATGAACAATGTTTTACCTCAACCAACTTTTCTCCCTCGAACAAGAAGCAAATGAAAGCAACAAAGTCTATACACACTATACTTAAAGCCTACACAATTAAGGTGATGACAATGAAAAGATAGTTATTGATGAAAAACTTATGAATTGGTTCATCCACAATTTATATGATCCCACCAAACAAAAACATATGTAGCAGTCCCGATTACGGCTAGTCGCATGCGTTGCAACACCTTTTCAAGCTGACAATATTAGTTTCACACTTAGAAAGGTAAATGGTGTGGCCAATCTTGTGATACTTGATACCTAGGGGTAGTTAATGTTTAAAGTAAAATTGTTGGGAGCAATGGGGTAGTTCCAAGATGGGCTAGGAAGAGGTGAAATTTTACATGGCCAATTGCTCAATTCAACATCTCGAGAGTATGACAATCAATCAACCCTTCACAATATATGACATTGAGTATCATCTCGTGTTTGTATTTACTAGATCGACGAACTAATTGAGCCATGAGTGCAGGTTAGGACGACCTTTCCTTTGAGTAAGTCAACTCGTGTGATGAGCTTTGAGAACGTTTTGTCAACTCCACCTCTCCCGTCATTTAGATTCATGGTTAGCCGATTGCCTATAAGGGATGCGCATGCATGTGATAGGTGAAAAGTGGAGAAGGTTGTTTTCATGGTTGGATTGAAGTAGATGAGGGGATACGCTTATGCATAAGCTGGATTGAAGTAGATGAGGGGGGGGGGGGGGGGGGTTCACGGAGGCTACAAGTTGGATTGATCATTGGAGGCAAACTAGGCAGGTCTACACTTGGTGAGGGGGTATACATATGAATATGTATATCAAGACGCTCAGACAAACATCCAAATTCCAAAGGGGGGGGGGGGGGAGGTGTGGATAAGAAGCCTTTGGTGGACACATTTTCAGTTATGAGCAAAATATGTTATGTGGATGTTTCCTTCGTCTTCGTCAAAAGTGGGTTCATTTTTAGTGCGGGGGGGGACTTTCCCTGGTGGGCAGCTGCTGTTTTGAAGGGGCCGGCGGCGTAAGTATGGCGCTGGCCATGCTGCTGGTGGCCGTCGGCGGCGGCGCGTCGCACGTGCGCAGGACACGTGGCGTGTGGCCGAAAGCCCGCCTCGCCACCAGCCTCGCCTATCTCTTCTTCACGGAGATCTTTGGCTTCCTCGCCTTCCTGCCGTCCGTCTCCCGATCGCTCCTCCTCTACTCATCTCTCCCTGCAGCCGCCCGATCAGATCCCACATCCTGCCACGTGTCGCCATCTGGAGGACATCCCGAAGCCTTATCTCGCCGCCCGCGTGTCCGATCTGGAAACAGAGTTTGTGTGGATCGGAATATTCGCTATGGTAAAGCCAAACGGAATCTGTAAGTACATATATTACACATATACATTCACATTCACATGCACATACACATACACTTACATATACATATCCAGTTGCATATGCATATGCATAAACATATACATACATATACATATGCATCTATATATATATATATATATGTAGATATATGTACATATGCATAAATACACATACATGTGATGTGTGTATCTTATTTGTTAAACTTTAGGCTAGATGTGTACTTGCCGGCTGAAGCCCCCGTGGAAGAGGCTGTGTTAGCTGAGACCAATGGATCCAATGGCAGTCGTCCTGTCGTCGTCTTTGTTCACGGTGGGATTTGGGCGACCGGTAGCAAAGAGTTGTTCTCGAATTTGGGTGTTTCTCTGGCTAGTCATGGAGTCATCACCCTCATCCTACAGTATACCTTGTTCCCTGAGGTGAAGAGCTCTCTCTCTCTCTCTCTTCCTCTCTCTCGCATACACACGCGCACTCATGCACAAAGGCTTTATTCACAAGGGCTCTTCGACAATTCTGACTATTATGGTAAGACAGAGCATATGTCCTTGCAAGGGAATGCCCCTGGTAGGGAACATGCTCCGGAGGCAAGGCGGGGCATATGCCCTAGCTAGGGAACTGCACATAACCATGGATGCAATTGACCGTTGCCTTGACGTTATGCTGAACACTCTTGGGGAACATGAGATAAATGATGCACTCTTTCGAATATGTGAATATTCATTCGATCCCTGGCTAACGGCCATGTGTGTTTGCTTGTTTTTAAATGGGTTGAATGTAACCAGTTGACCATGACACCATTTTGACAAAGCCTACTGTAAGCCTATCCTACAATGTTGATGACCTCTGGGAGACATGAGGAAAAAATGGGAAGTTCTATTGAACATGTGACAAATCTGTTTCTTGTAATGTTTGGGGACTTGGTTTCTTGATTTACTTCATAATGCTTGGACACCACCATTGTAAT
>NW_028231887.1:0-8260 GCF_043228905.1 Azolla caroliniana | reverse complement strand
CTCAGATACATGTACGAAGATAGCCCGCATATGACAAGGCTTAGTGGGACCACAGGAGCCCCCAAGTGACCAAAGCACATCTCGGCTGAGTTTGAAACTCGACAAAGGGAAGGCTAAGATGTCCGAATATAAAGATCCAATTGACAACGAGTCAACTCACTCCCTTGACAGTGACATCGAAGGCCTGGACATCCCGATCATCCAGAAGAATGGAGCGAAGAAAGCATTAGTCTCTGCGAACGAGAAGCTACGCTAGTCTACTCGTGAAAAGAACCTCGTCAGCCGATTCGGCTATGATGAGTACATGGCGTATCATTACACCTTGATGATGAAGGTAGCAACTGTCTGAGAGCCGGAAGCACTTTCCGAAGTTGTGAAGGACCCGTGATGGGTCGACGCGATGAATGAAGAAATGCAGGGCTTGTGCAAAAACGAGACATGGGATCTTGTTCCCCATTCACCTCATATGAAAGCAATTGGTTGCAGATGGATCTATAAGGTCAAATACAATGTTGATGGCTTAGTGAATCGCCTCAAAGTACGACTCGTCGCAAAAGGATATGCACAAACGCACATAATTGATTATGCGGAAACCCAAGATACAAGCTTCGGAAGGATTAATGTTACTTGGGACAAAAATGTAATTATGTCAAAAGGGGGAGTCAAAATTTAATAAGGGCTATTTCTATAATTTCTTAAATATAGAACTATAAAATTGAATTGTAGCATCAATAAATAAAGAAAAGAAAAGAAAATAAAATAAAAATACAACCGCCTTGCATGAGGCGGTTTGTCAACCGCCTCAAGAGGGTGGTAGGGCGGTTGACCACCCTATATAAGCCACGCCTATGGTGGCTAAAGGGGGAGAGAGGAGGAGAAGGAGAAGGAAGAGAAGGAAAAGTGAGTGAAGAAGCTCGTGTGGGTATGGGATGCAGAGCTTGCCAAAGAAGATGGTGACCTGCATAAATCAAGACAAGAGTTAAAGAAAAGAAAAGGGATATAAGAAAAGGAAGAAGTTAAAGTGGTGTATCACAAACGCCTCTTTGTAAACAAGAGGTCATGAGTTTGAATCCTCTTCAAATAACTTCTTTTGGTAATCAAATTTTGTAATATAAATTTAGTATATATAAAGTGAAAGAGAAAGACAAATAAATAGAAACCAGAGAGATTGAAGTGGTCTATCTCAAACGCTTCTTCTCAAATAGAGTTTGTGAGTTCAAGTCTTGCCAAGTAACTTTTGGCAAATAAATATTGTAAGTGGTTGTTTTACAAGTAAAATTCTTTTCGCGACAACGTCGCATTGATCTCGCCTTCTCGGCTTCTTGTCATCGCACCGTTTGCGATTATGCGTTTTCACCCCGATCATCCCTGAGTCACAGAACCTCGGCGGTTGCGACACACAACCACAATCTTCGCGACAACGTGGATGATTTGGTCATCAGAGGAAAGGATCTCGCTGAGATTAATAAGGTAAAATCACTCCTATCTGGTAGATTTGAAATGAAAGATATGCACGAGCTCCATTACTTCCTTGGCATCGAAGTAATTCAGACACCGGTCGGGATGCCGATCTCTCAATGACACTACGTTCTCAACTTACTCTACAAGTTCGGAATGACCAAGTGCAAACTTGTGTCGACCCCTCTCGACTGAAATCTCAAGCTCGATGCCGATTCGGGAACCAAAGAGTCCGGCCCGACTTAGTATCGTCAACTGATCGGTAGCCTCATCTATCTAACCATCACACGACCCGACTTCAGCTATTTGGTCGACCTACTCAGCCAATTCAAGTAGAACCCATGAAATGATAATCTCGATTGCATTAAGAGGATACTTTGTCATGTCAGTACGACGATGGACTACGACATCATGTATATGTCGAATACACTTATTCAACTCGAGGGGTACACATATGCGGACTAGGCAGGCTATAAGGCTGATAGACATTCAACCTCTGGATTCGTTTTCTCTCTTAGTAGCGGAGCAATCTCCTAGAGCAGTAAGAAGCAACTGATAGTTGCATTGTCGAGTACAAAGGCTAAATACAAGGACTCTACAATCGCCGAGTGCGAAGTTTTCTAGCTCAAACGCATCTTGAAGGACCTTGGCATTCTCATCACAGATCCAATTCGTCTCTACTACGACAACATGAGTAGTATCTATCTTGCTTGGAACCTGGTGTTCCACGCGTGGACCAAACACATCGAAGTGCACTACCACTTCATTTGCGAGCGCGTTCAGGGCCGGCAAAATCGATCTCCAACACATCAGTACAAACCTTCAAATTGCTGGCATCTTTACGAAGGCCTTACGAGTCGACAAGCTAGGGCAATTTGCATCGGACCTTGGTCTCACAATCTCTACATTGCCGAGCTTGAGGGGGAGTACAACAGGTGACACAGAAGTAGCCGAGAAGCATAAGTAACTGATCAATCGATCAA
Organism: Azolla caroliniana; assembly: GCF_043228905.1. Lineage (NCBI taxonomy): Eukaryota > Viridiplantae > Streptophyta > Polypodiopsida > Salviniales > Salviniaceae > Azolla > Azolla caroliniana. The sequence goes on along the minus strand of NW_028231887.1, from coordinate 5,819 downwards.
AGCCGACCAGAGGAGTCGAAGTACGACGAACAATGAGCATGAAGTCAAAAAGCTAAACAACCAAGTTCGAAGATTTCGAAAGACAAAAGCTAATTCATCCGAATCGAAGTACTCCGAAGACCGAACCGAAACAACTTTTTGACATCTGGAAGTTGTGTTCGAAGGGGCATGTTGAGAATCGAACTTGTTAACTCTTCGGGCCGGACAATGGCCTAACACAGGGTGTCTACGGGAGACACTTCACCAAAGGGTGTTACGGCAACCGGATTAGACTTCAATGCTTAATCCGACTTAATCAAGTTACTTATTAGGATCGTCTTCATAACACGCGTAAGATATAACAATTAAGACAGAACGGCAATTAACACAGAGAGATAACAACGCTTAAGCTTTCATTAATTAACCGCTAACTATTACGTTGTATCCGGGCCTTTAAATAGGTTTCCGGTCTGTATTACAAAACGGTGCCCTCCGCACCTGTTCGGGATCGGTCCGGATCCGGAACGGCATACCGCTTCCGGTCCGTCCGTCCACACTCATAACTTAATTATAACCACATTCCTACTATTTAATTAGCTCTCCATTCCCCACTCTGGACTCCTTTGCCGGCCGGTAACAGAACTCAACTTCCCGTAGGAATAGTGTTCACACTAGGCAGTGGACAACTTACTAGGACATTTCTGTAATTAGTAGAAAGGGCATTTGCCCTACACTAGTTGGTATTTAAGCCAACCTTTTGTAACTTAGTTGTTGTTGGATGTAATATACAGTTTCTTGTCTAGAGCTCTCTCCCTCCCTCCCTCTCTCTCCCTCTCTCTCTCTCCTTCTCTCTTGTCTCATGTGCACACACACAGTCCTTCTGCTGCATAGAATCACCCTCGATTCTTTACAGTTCATAATGAGGTATAAAAGCACACTCGATGTCGGCATAGGGGCCGACCAACACCTCTTCTTTAGATAATGTATGGTTTGTCGACTCTGGAGTGTCCAATCACATGATGTCTCACAAAGATTGGTTCTGAGAATTGAGGAATCCTAATCAACCAGGCTATGTCGAAACTGGGGATGACACAAGTCACCCCCCTTTGGCATGTCGGAAATGTCCCAGATGGCAAGCAAACCTACCTCAAGAACATTCTACATGTCCCAACCATCACGAAAAATATGGTCTCAATTGGCCAGATAGTAGAACAAGGCATGCAAGTGCGGTTCAATAATGAAGGGTGCTTCATTGAAAAAGACGGTTGACTCATAGCTCAAGGTCGACGAGAAGGTTGAATGTTTATCCTCGAGTCAAATGAGGTGAAGTCAACCACGTTTGCGAAAGGCCTCAAAGTTGACACTGACTTGAAACTGTGGCACAAGAGAATTGGCTACATCAATATCTGGAAGCACCAGAACATGCAATCGAAAGGAGTCGTCATCAAACTCCCGGATTTTATAGAAAAAGAGAGCATTGGTGTTTGTGAGGTGTGCCAATTCGGCAAAACAACGCCGACATCCGTTCCCGAAAGAGAGGAACATGAGCAATGGAGTCTTGGATGTAGTCCACTCCGACGTTTGGGGACCGGCACATACAACCACATTCGGCGGATGCCGATATTATGTCATGTTCATCGATGATTTCTCCAAGCACACTTGGATCTACATGTTGGGAAACCAGTCTCTCCGGATGAGATCCGATGATGAATAAAGAGAACCTGGTGAGAACCGGAAGAGATCTAGAAACCGGATCGGTGGACCCGGTGAGAACTGGAAGAGAAGACAGATTTGTAAATATGTCCTAAATAAGCCCATTGAGGCTATATTTGTAAATAGCCGTAAGTTCATATAACTATAAATATGACTTAGGGCAATAACTTTAGGGTAAGTGAGCAAGATTGTGTTGTTGTCATATTGTTGTAACTGTTGTACAGAGAGAGAGAGAGAGAGAGAGAGAGAGAGAGAGAGAGAGAGAGATACAGAGCGATACTCTGTTGTAACCGCCACTGTGCGAAGAAACAGAGCTCGAGGTCGTTGCCTCCAAGTCTCTGATTGCACCCCTTCTCTTCATAGTGATAGTTCGGAGTCTGTGGGCTCCCATGGTTTTTCCTTATTAGGGTTTTCCACGTAAATATCTTGTTTCAATTTCTTGTGTACTCTCCACTTCCCATTTTTGTGTTTGATTCTTATAGAAGTGGTTTACTACTCGGTTGTGGTCGAGCAATATTTCGTGCATTTCTCTTCAAATTGGTATCAAAGCGAACAACACAAAAAATGGAACAATCTTATGGCGGCATGTTCAATCTCACCGGCTCCAACTACTCAGTATGGAAGTCGAAGATGAGGGACATGCTGGTGGTTAAAGTTCTTTAGTTGCTGGTTCGGTTCGGGTACAGGACCCCAGATAAGATTGACGCCACGGTGTGGGAGGTGATGCACATGAAGACGACGACATACATCCGGTGCTTCATTGACATGAGCCTGTACATCAACTTCAATGAAGAGATGAACTCTAGGAGAAGATCGGCATCATGTTCCAGAACAAGAATGTTGTTAATCGGGTTTCGGTATTTCGGAAGCTAGTGAGGCTCCGGTACCACAACGACTCCATTATGGCAGAGCACATGAATGCCTTCCAGGGGCTGATACACCAAGCAAACTTGTTGGAAGTACCTCTCGCCGATGAGGTGCTTGCTCTACTCCTGCTTGGTTCCCTCCTAGATAGCTGGGAGACGTTAGTTGTCACATTGGGTAACGCCGGGCCAGAAGGAAAACAACTATCCCTAGCAAGAGTCAAGTCGAGCTTGCTAGATGAGGAGGCGTGTCAGAAAGACAAGGAGGTGATCTTCGACGCCAAAGCCCTCCTTACCGAATCGGAATGCGGAAGACAAAAGAATCGAAGTCCCCAGAATCGGGAAAATTCGGGGACATGGTCAAAGTCAAGGGGGAGGCCCACTTGCTTCTATTGTGGCAAGTCGGGGCATTTCCAAAAGAACTGTCGGCATTTCCGGAAAGACAAGGGAACCAACAATACCGATTCGAAGAAGTCACCAGACCGAAACGGTTCGGATCGGCAAGGCCTGGACCGAAAGGGAACAACGGTGATTGTGGCAAGTGAAGAAGAGCTAATGCTCATCACCGAGGAGAGTGAGTTGAACCTTGTTGTCGACGAGACAACGTGGTTTGTCGATTCCGGAGCGTCGTTCCATCTTACCCCAGACCGGAAATGCTTCTCATCCTACACAACCGATGAGCATAGTTGTGTCCGGATGGGGAATTAAGGGACATGCCGAATTATCGGCATAGGAGATGTGTTGTTGACGACATCAACCGGATGCAAGTTGCTGCTGAAGGATGTCCGACACGTTCCGAAGGTTCGACTGAACCTGATATCAGCCGGTCAGCTAGATGATGAAGGCTACACAGGTAGCATCTGGAACGGTGTCATGAAGTTCTGCAAAGGGAGCTTAATAGTGGCTCGAGCCCGGAAGGTCAACACACTGTACTTGATGAATGCCCGGATATGCTGGGAAGAAGTGGACGTAGCATCCGACACTGCTAGTGAGCTATGGCACAAAAGACTGTGTCACATGAGTGAGAAGGGGATGAAGAGGCTTGCCGAAGACAACCTCATTCCGGTGAAGGACGTGCAACTTGAGAAGTGCACCGACTGCCTGGCCGGCAAGCAAAACCGCACCTCCTTCCGGTCAAGACCACCGATGAGACGGAATGCACCAGTGGAGCTGGTGCATACCGATGTGTGTCAAGTAGACACGAAGTCACATGCTGGATCGCAATACTTCGTGACGTTCATAGATGACCACAGCCGGAAGTTGTGGGTCTCACCATTGAAGACAAAGGATCAAGTGTTATCCATCTTCAAGGAGCTCCACGTGAGAGTGGAAAGAGAAACCGGCTAGAAGCTGAAAGCGGTTCGAGTAGATAACGGAGGAGAATACCAAGGGCAGTTCGAGGAGTATGGCCGGTCGAAGGGAATTTGTCTCGAATTCACCATGCCGAAGACACCAGAACTAAACGGGTTGGTTGAAAGGATGAACCGGACCATAATGGAGAGAGTCTGGAGCATGCTCACATATGCCAAGCTACCCAAGACGTTTTGGGCTGAGGCGTTGACGACGGCGACCTATGTGATAAACAGATCACCCTCAGTACCCTTGGATGGAGACTCACCACAGAAAGTATGGACCGGTAAGGATGTGTCTTACCGGTATCTGAAGGTGTTCGGGTGTCTCGCTTACGTGCATGTTGCAAAGGACCGGAGAGCAAAGTGGGATTCAAAGTCCCGGCCTTGCATATTCCTCGGATACGACGACGATGAGTTCAGCTACCGAGTGTGGGACCCGGTCGACAAGAAGGTTTCCCGGAGTCGAGATATTATCTTCATGGAGGACAAGACCATTGCCGATTGGGAGTCAGAGAAGAAGATAATGAACTCCGAGTCGACTGGCAAAGATCAGTTAGAGGAGATAAGGACCTACCCGGCAAGGAGCCGGATGGCACTCGAAGAACCAACCGGTTTCGAAGTAGAACCCGAACTGGCCGAAGAAGAAGAAGAAGAGGAAGCTAAAACCGGAACCGTACAGGACCCCAAATCAGATTCGGATGAAGAACAAACAGGGGAGCCGGTTGCCGAAAGCCAAAGTCGGAGATATCCTCTTAGAGAGAGGAGAGCCCCCCGGAGATTTCTGGATGCAGAGCATGTGTTGCTAACCGATGAGGGGGAGCCGGAAAGTTTTGAAGAAGCAAGGGGAGACACCCACAATGGCAAGTGGTTGAGTGCCATGCAGGATGAGATGGATTCCCTGCATGAGAACCACACATACGAATTGGTGGAGTTGCTGAAAGGAAAGAGGGCAATCCGGACCAAGTTGGTGTACAAGCTGAAACCGGGAGACGCCGGAAATCCACCAAGGTATAAGGCCCGAATCGTGGTGAAGGGCTTCCAGCAGAAGAAAGGAGTGGACTTCGATGAGATCTTTGCCCCGATAGTAAAGATGACATCCATCCAGACGGTATTGGGCATAGTGGCAAGCATGGACCTCGAGGTAGAGCAACTGGATGTCAAGACGGCATTCCTACATGGAGACCTCGAAGAAGAGATCTACATGCATCAACCGGAAGGATTTGAGAAGAAGGGAAGGAGCACCTGGTGTGCCGATTGAAGAAGAGCTTATACGGACTGAAGCAAGCTACCCGGCAATGGTACCGGAAGTTTGACTCCTTCATGACTGATCAAGGGTACCACAAGATGCAGGCCGAACACTGCGTGTTTGTGAAGAAATTTGATGGAGGAGATTTCCTGATATTGCTCTTGTACGTGGACGACATGTTGATTGTCAGACGAGACCAAGTCAAGATACGGATGCTGGAGAAGGCCCTTAACCGGACCTTCTCAATGAAAGACTTGGATACAACAAGACAGATACTGGGAATGCACATCATCCGGGACCGGTTGAAGAAGCATTTGTGGCTGTCATAGGAAAAGTATGTGACAAAGGTGCTTCAACGGTTTAACATGTTAGAAGCAAAACCGGTCGGATCGACACTCCCGACAAACTCCAAACTATCTGGTAAGCAAAGCCCGAAGACAAAGCAGAGAAGGCGGAAATGATGAAGATTCCATATGCCTCTGCGGTCGGGAGCTTGATGTACGCAATGGTGTGTACTCGACCGGCTATTGGATATGCAGTCGGAGTGGTGAGTCGGTTCATGACCAACCCCGAAAAAGAGCACTGGAATGCGGTAAAATGGATACTCCGGTACTTGAAGGGCACTTCGAGTATGTGCCTCTGATTCGGCTCCGGTAAACCCCTCAT
>NW_028231886.1:0-8270 GCF_043228905.1 Azolla caroliniana | reverse complement strand
CATTAATATTCGAATGATGACAAGGTGATTTATGGTGCTATGGTGTTTTTGAAAGCCAACTTGTCCATTAGCTCTTTTATCATTTTTTTCAACCCATGCACCTTTGATTCCATTATACATCCAAATAGTTTTTCCATTTGCGAGCCGACCATGATGGTTCAATTGTTGTTTATATTATTTACTTCTCCAACTTTATATAAAGTTTTAATCCAATTCATAGTCCATTTGTAGGGCATGCAATGTTGCAATGCATGACTAAACATCACTTATCTATGCATGTACTTCCTAGCCGCCCATTTCAGCATTATGGCCTTCATACATTGAAGATTTATTGCCTTTCAAGTGACCAATTTCTTAAGCCCTATGCATACATCTTCAATCATAAAGAAGGGCGATATATGTAAAATAGAACCATAACGGCATCATCTTTCCGACATTTGATAGCCTAACATAGGGAGAGAGAGAGAGCTAGCGAATTCAGAAGACAAAAAGAACCCGAACAAGTCATCTTTTAGATACTTCTTTTGAGCCTTCTTTCTTTCTTTCTCCTTCTCATTTTGGCCTCTTAAAAGACGTTAATATTTCTTTCTTTCTTTCTTTCTTTGCTGGAAACTCATATTTCTCAATCGTAAGACATAGTAATGGGGTCTCATGAAGAAGCCTCAACTTCCTTGACTAATGTTGTCTACAATAGTCACATCCATGATTTTTACCATCAGAGGTGTCCGCAGCAAGCATACATTATTATGCAAAAGAAAGGTGCCAAGACACCCTAGTTCCCATCACCATGAAGCAGTCAATGCTTGTCAGCCCAACCCTTTTAAGATACTCTAGCTGATCACATAAAAGATTGGTCTAAATTAGCAACCCAATTATGAAGAGTGTTGGCATTCATATTTAAAGTCACCCCAAACATGACTGTGTTGATGAATGTTTCATAGAACCATGATGTTCTACTACCGGGAATTCTCAGCCAGTTGGAGTGTTTGCAATATGACATTTGGTTTATGAAGCGCCCTTCATCAGGGAGTTAGGTTCTTCAATCCACTTAAGATCTTTCACACCCTCATCTGAGTTTACATGCTTATTGAAGTGCACTTAATGAGCCTTTTTCCTACAACACTATCGCATAACATGAGGACAGGATTGAACAATATACGAATATAGCTCTGAAGGACTGCAACTGCCAGGTTTATAATCACAAAGTTGAATCTTCAGAGCATTATGTGTGTAATTGTGAGATGAGAGGAGATATCACTGTCTCTTAAAGAAGGATTTGGACCTCTCCATAGACTAGAATGCATAAAGATGCTTAGACAATTCTTGAGATAAGGAGGCAAACAGTTGGATCCACCTAAGCCAAGAAGGCTGACAGAATTCTTCCAAACAAATACTTCTAGCTAGGGATACTCCCCAAACTGTTCAAGCAAATCGCCCAGCCAAAGTATATTTGCGACAACTAGAGCCATTTCTCTTTCGATAGATCACCAACCAGGACAATGACTCCAATTTTCATATCTTCACAAGATCTTAGCCATCATCACGCAGCATTGGAGTTCCTCTCTTTGTACAGCCACATTCGACGGATGGCGGTACTATATTACCTTCATCGACGACTTCTCTAGGCATACATGGATCTTTCACGTGAGGCAAAAGAGCGATGTGTTTACACACTTCCAAAAATTCAAACGCGAAGTCGAAAAGACAACCGGCCACCATTTACAATGTCTTTGGTCAGACGGAGGAAAGGAATACTTCTCTGATGCATTCAAGGCATACCTTCACCAAGAAGGAATTCGGCAAGAATTCACTTGCCAACACACACCGCAACAGAACACAAGAATCTGCACATCCTCAAAGTAGCTAGGGCCATGCCAAACGAGAAGCATATGCCCAAGTCATATTGGGCAGAAGCTGCAAATACTACCGTCTACCTCATGAATCGATGCACAACATCTAGAGTGCACGATGTAACTCCACACAAGAAGTACTATAGAAAGAAGCCGGACCTATCCCATGTTAGGATATTTGGTTCACTTGCATACTCCATTTTGGATCACCCCACGATGGATATCTTCAAAAAGCAGCAATTTCATTTCTGATTATCAACCACCAAACCTAATTCTTAGTTATTCATGATTATATTTCAAGCCATTTAGTTAGGAATCTTGCACAAGAAGATGTTTCCTTTTTGCGTTCTTTCTTTCATTCCTCACCTTGATGATTTAACAACCGTTGCAATCTTAGTCGGGTCTCATAGGCCACTATGTTCTTTTAGAAATGTTAATATTTTTTTTCTTCTTTCTTTTAACAGGGTTAATCATCTTGAGTTAATATTGTGGTGTCCATGTGATCCTTTGTGCCACCCTTTTAGCACACCCTTTTTAGGATGCATGTACCTAAGCCGACCCACCCTTTTAGCACACCCCTTTTAGCTAAGTCAACCCAAATGGGTACCTTTGTATCAACTATAAATTGAGTAAGAAGTAAGAAGCTAACTAGGCTTGTTTTGATCTCTTATGTGCATTTCACATATTGGTGGAGAAGCGGGGTACCAGTCCCCCACGTCCAAGCATCCACCTCTTCCCCCTCACCTTAGGTTGCCCACTAACTTTTTGTGCCACGAGTTTCTCTGATCCCCCTCCTACAGGATAACCCTGTTGTCCCCCACCTCAGCCAAGTCCAGGTGGCCCTCAGTCCACAAGAGCGATTGATCTTTTAGACAAATGGCCTTACCAAATGCCTCAACAAGACCCTCAAGCAAGAGATGGCCGCACAAATCAGCCCTTTTCGAGCACTCTATGGGTGTGACCCTCGCCTCCCACCAGAATCGTCCATTCCAACCCTGCCAACATGGATAGTGCCACTTGGGAGCTCTATCTCCAACAGATGTTCCCCCTCCTTCGACAAGCCAGCTCTCGAAACCTACAAGTTGCATAGCAGCGCTAGACGCACCGAGGGATTCGGCTCATGCACCATAGTTCGTGCCATCAAATCCACCACGTACTTGCTCTAACACGATTCCAACAACCGATTCACCTCCTCCCATGTTGCCCACATCAAGCTCTATCCACCTTAGGCCCATCTTCTGACCCCCATGTCGTAAACCTCCTTGTTTCTCTCAGGGGGGAAATGTGGTGTGCATGTGTTCCTTTGTGCCACCCTTTTTGGGATGCATGTACCTAAGCCGACCCACCCTTTTAGCACACACCTTTTAGCTAAGACAACCCAAATGGGTACCTTTGTATCAACTATAAATTGAGTAAGAAGTAAGAAGCTAACTAGGCTGGTTTTGATCTCTTATGTTCATTTCACAATATCAATTACTTGGGATCCACAAAAAATGGATGGGATAGGATCTTATCCTGAACTTTGCAAGCATCTGCCTATTAAAAAGGAGACAATGGTTTCTTTTATTTTCAACATGTGCTCATGATTGCTACACGATTCAGTGCTTGTGACCATGAAGTACAGATGTATAAAGTTTTCTTCCATGTTTACATGGTTTTCTGCACTAGAAAAAGTAGTGGTGCATGCATAAAAGTGTCAGGAATCAGATTCCAACCACAATGACTAGGACAACAAACTCAAACCTTGCCCTGAGAAAGAGATGCAAGGTATTAACGAATTTGTTGCATCAAGAGCACATGTCTAATTGCATCGTGCAAGGACATTTTCATAGCAGCTTCCCTAGAGAGTGAAAGATATATGATTAGTTTTATTTTGGCATATTCCACAACAAAATGTTTACTGCATGTAAAACATATTCCTTATAGCAGATGGCAATACATTGATTCCCTCATCAACAGCTCTATGACTAAACTTCTTGTCTCTTGTTACTGGTTAGAACACAGGATTTCCCATGGCTCTTGACATTGGAGCAATGCGCTAACACAACAGCCTAAATCTACAGTTTGGGTCACAGTGGGAACTTCAATAAGATGGCCCATCAAAGCTTTCATACAGCTCATCGTGGAGTTTTCTTACACAAAAAAATTCATTATTTTTGGACAAAAATATATTCTGCTTTCATTTTTTCCCTCCACTGAAACATGCTCTCCCCAGTTTGCTTTCATTCTAGTTCCCATTCTTCATATTATTTCCATCATGTTTGAAATTTCAATACAATGCATGCGCCACAAAAATACCATATCAATTTCCTCCATCTTATCTGTAAATTCTGTTGAGAGAAAATTTTGAAGGTAGTCCAAGTTACACAATGTACCAAAACTATGTATGCTACACAAATGATTGTGCTATCACTTGCACAACATAGTCCAACTGTAATTTCAAGTTTTGATATGGGTGCAAAATGCAAAAGCCAACAAGGTGAACATATATCACATTAGAGATGGCTTGATCAGAGACTACCATCTACAATACATATGCAGTGTGGAAATATAAAAACATGTGTATATGTGCAAACATTATATATCACATGTCTCTACTGTATAGAGAAGCAAAAAACATCTTGAATTCACAAGAGATAAACATAAATATCTAGCACAATAGAACTCACATAGTAACGCTCCATCTCTGACCAGCAGTGGAACATGCCATAAATGTCTTTGCGGTCAGACAGTCCACAAAATACATAATATCGTGCCACTTTTCTAGCCCGATTATAATGATCTGTCCATATTGTACACATCTGCTTGCAGCATACCACATATCCAGCATTAGTATGGCTGAAAAGTTAAAGAACGTACCTGCAATTCATATGGTTTGTATGCATTCAGACAGTATAGAACATTGCCAGTACCATACCACTAACCTCATCACAACCATTCCACATCTCATCAGCTGCACGTGGTGCCAATTGAAGAGTGATGTAGTCCATTACACCTTGACGGCTACAGATAGCACAAGCAAACAGAATAAGGACATTGTCAAGATTAATCTTAAAGCCACTACTATCACACATGCATGTGAATGAAACCTAACAATATATTTGCCTAGTAATACTTTCAGCATAACTCTTCTCTTTGTATTTCATTGAACATTCTCTAATAATGTGCGGATGTGAATACAATAGTGAACATGCAAAAAAATAATAGTTTCAGGACTTGTGCTCATATTATGATTTCCTGATTGCCTATGCTTGTCTCATAGACCAAAGTATATCACCCAAATGTTTTAAAGAACATTTTCATCGTGTCAGGATGTTCTCAAAATGGGCTTTGAATTGAATTTGTAATAGTTTGATCAAAACTCAGAACCAAACTGCAAAATTTGTGTTGCTTGTACAGCTTTGTTCGACAATTAAATCCATATTAATATAAGCTTTATTTCAATATTGTCTGCGTCCAATGTGTGAGTCATTCGTAACAATCTCATGTACCTAAGAGCAGACATTTCAAATTTTATGTAGTCCATCTGAACACGAACTGCACCTTTGTCTTCTCCCATCCTAGGGATTATAGTCAGCTGTTGTACAGAAGCAACCTCATTACTTTCAACAAAGAGCAGAATTTGAAAGGACAAACTGTGCCAAAAATAAGAAAATGCATCATACCAACTGAATGCTGTCAAAATCTGGAAAGTTAGCCGCTGCAACTGCCATAGAAGCCTCATTTAGTGCCATCTTGCGCCACAGTTCCTCGCTACGGGGGCGAGGATCAGGGTGGCCTCCCTCCTCAAGTTGGGCAGCATCTAGTAAGTCATCTGTGGTTATCTGTAATAAGAAACCAACTTATTCATAGTCAAATACACTCTAACTTTCCGAAAAAAAACATGCAGAAGAAACTGCACCTCAGTTCTTCCATCTCGGAGAACATTCAATGCAGCAACATCAAGTAGGTTTGCTAATTGAGCTCCAACCATGCCGTCTGTTACATCGGCAACCGCATTAAAGTCTACATCCTCTGCCATAGGTTTATTCCGTGCATGCACCTGCCAAAGGACATGACAGCAAGGAAGAGTAAATTGAATTGAAAAAATACATAATTGCTTACGAATAAAAGGGCAGGTGTTCACTCTAGGTGAGAGGGAACATACACTCAGTATATCTGCCCGGCCTTTAGATCCAGGCTTTGGTATATATATTTTACGATCAAATCTTCCAGGTCTAACAAGTGCTGAGTCAAGAATATCCACCCTGTTCGTAGCTGCGATGGTGATTACATCACCCTTACCCTCAAATCCATCCAAGCATGTTAGAAGCTGAATATACAGAAAACAAATCAGCTATAGAGAAAGCACACTGTTAAGCAGCAGAAGCAGCAGACAGAAACACTGTTAATTAACTAACTGAGCCAAAACAGAGAAGTCAACAATCTTAACCTGATTTAGTGTCGCATCTCTCTCCTGTCCTCCTGACCCACCAATCAAGCCACGTTGTCTACCTACGGCATCTAACTCGTCTATAAAAACCACTGCAGGTGCCTGATCAAAACAGTAAACGATATTACTATTTGCACGACTTCAACTAATCCCCCAATTCAAACAAAAGAAAAGGCCCATGAACAGTTGGCTTTACATTTTCTCTAGCTTCTTGATATAGAGCCCGGACTCGTGATGCACCAACTCCAACATAGATCTCTACGAACTGTGATGCAGAAATCGAGAAAAAGCTCACCCCAGCTTCTCCAGCAACTGCCTTTGCAAGCAACGTCTTCCCTGTCCCAGGCTCTCCACAAAGCAGGATGCCAGCTGCCATATCCAAACCATACCATGTGAGAAGATACAATAAACTACTTTTGAACTTCAAGCATAGGAATGATCTTGGCTTTTCAATAGCTGGGAATCCAGTGGCCAGCAATCATTATGGAAACTAGAGTCAAACCTTATAAATCCACATAAGAAAAGGAACACTCTCTTTCACAAATACCGTTAAGGGTTTCTATCAACTGACAAAAGTTTTAACAACAAACTTACATGGAATCTTGCTACCCTTCCTAATATATTTCTCCTTGTACGTAAAGAAATCCACAATCTCTTCCAGCTCCTTCCTTATATCACCTAAGCCAGCCACATCCTCGAATTTCACATCAGCACCAAGATCAAGATATTTCGGGCGCTTTCCTTTGGCTCGGCGAACACGAGCACCCGAGCGCATGAACCGCAAACCCATCTGGAGTTGAGGATTCTGTGCTTCTTCTTCCTTCTTTTTCTTTTCTTCTGCACTAAGTTCATCGTTTTTCCATCCTTGTACCACAGTTGCCGCCTCTGAGATGTCCAACTCATCCTCCCATTCTCTCATTTTCTTTCTCTCCTCATCTTCAGCCTGCTCAATCTTCACCCGATCCTCATAATCCTTCTTTTGCTTCTTCACTCCAAGGACTATGGTCTGGTAGAACAGCCAGAAAAAGAAGATCCCCATGACGAACCTAAAGCCCTCGCTGCGAGTGGCTGTAGTACACCACTGATTCCACGACTCAGCCGCTTGCTGCTGCTGCAACAACTTATCACTCTGGATTTGCTTACTTTCAGCCTCCTTCCTTATCTTCTCTTGCGATTCTTTCTCTCTCATGATTCGCAGCCTCTCCTCCCTTTCAGCCCGTATTTGCATGAGTTTCTGATTCTTCAATTCGTCTTCTTGCGCCCGTCTTTCCATCTCCAATTCATTCTTCGCCTTTCGAAGCTCCTCTAACCTAGTGTTAGTTTTCGATTTTTGTGCCTTTGCGGGTTTCTGTTTCTTCTTCTGCTGCTGCTGTTGTTGTTCCATCTTTTTGGTTTTCGATGCCAGTGCCTGGCTCCAGAATGGTATTTCGACCCCTTTCCACGGGGCCTCAGGCACAGGCAAAGGCGGTGTGAAAGCATTGATAACATACTGCTCAAGCTTCATCTCCTTCCAAGAGCTCCAAAACCTCTCATCTCTATCTAATGGAGGGAACATTGTCCTCACCACTCTGTCATCATCTAGGACAACAAAACCCACCAGTGGTTTTTTCCTCAGAGAAGCATGGGGATGCTTTATGATGTATTTGATCTTCCCCTGCTGATTCAAATCCAGAACCTCAGTATATGCAATCTTCTCCTCTATTAAAGGGAGACCTCGAGCCCACTCAAACCTCTCTTCCACGGGCATCAATTCAACGACTTCTTCTCTCTTACCTGTAGGAGCTTCCTTCTTCGTTCTCTCGAGATTCTTCGTAGCCGTCGACGTCTTCCCTCCAGGGATAGGGAGGGTGAAGATGAGGGCGGCGACCGTGGCAGCCGCGCCCGCCACTTTCAACACAGTCGCGGCACGCAGGTACTCCCGCTGTTGCTTCTTCCCTTCTTCTTCCTGCAGCGCATTGCAGATAGTCAAGGGGATCCGAGGGGAGCTG
>NW_028231885.1:0-8273 GCF_043228905.1 Azolla caroliniana | reverse complement strand
CATGCTTGTAAAGCATCTCAAAAAATCATTCCACAGCATGCATTCAGATAATGATCATGGAGCTTTAGGGAACCTAGACCTTTTATTTTTTTAGTATGGATAACATGAATTCACCAGTATTTGTAATCATAATTTGTCTCTTTGACTAATTTTAGCCTCTAATAGACAAAGACCAATCTCATCACCCTTTTCATCGACAGATAAAAGGCCATTATCTCCTGCCATCACTGGTGCTTCCCTTGCTTCAGAAATCTCTCCATTCTGGATTGGCTTATGCAACAGAACTTTCGGAGACAAAAATTACAATCTAACTTCAGAATCATACATGCATAGACAACAGGATTCTTTAATTACTATATTTCATTTACTTTTTTTATTAAATTACATTTATTGCCATTTGTTCTCAACGAGACAAAATTTAAAATGTTATCTCTTGTTTGGTCTAATAGGACATTTTCGCCACTTAAATGATGTTAATATATCTTTCTCTCAGATGCACTTGTTAAACTTCATCATTGCCTCACTTCGTCATAGCCTCACTTCACCACACCAATCAACATCAGATACAAAGTCCAATCACCACTACTCTCATAAATATTAATTATGCACTTCATGCTCGTAAACCATCTCCAAAACAATTCCACCACATGCATTAAGATCATGTTCATGGAGCTTTAGGAAATCTAGCGGTTTTATTTTTGGTTCAGTATGTATGACATGAATTCGCCCATATTGGCCTCTTGTTGACATTAATATATGTTTCTTTCTTTCTTTCCCCCCAAACTCGGTAGAGTAATACAAAATAGTTGGTATGATGAGGAATGCCGTGATACAAGGAGATGCTTGCAGCGTGATGTAACTCAGGGCATTTATACACACAACCAAGCGAGAGCAACCTTCCAACGCCTCGTGAGGAAGAAGAAGAGATTGTATTTGGCTAAATTTGAAGATCATTTGTATCGCTTGTTTCTAGGACAAGAGAGTAAAAGAGCATGGAAAATGTTTAATGAGAGGCAACCCACCACACAACTGACCTCACCTCAGGTGTGGCAGGAATATGCAAAGGTTCTATATGATATCCCGGGCCAACCTCCTCTTCCTCACCCGAATGCCCCACGCCCACATGAATCAACCTTCTTTACACCACAATATGTAAGAAATGCCATTGATCGGCTACAATTTGGGAAGGCCCAAGATCATGATGGATTGGTGGGTGAGCACTTTATCTATGCCAGTGACACCTTGCTCCCATTGCTAGCACACATCTTTAATAGAGCCATGTGTGAAGGTTTTCCTACTAGATGGACTCAACATACCATTGTGCCAATCCTCTAGAGTAGAGACCCCCTGATGCCAAGCAACTATAGGACAATCATGATTGGCCATTACTTGGCTAAACTATATGGCTCGAATCTAGAATCAGAATTGAGTATATGGGCAGAGCAAAATGGCTGCCGTTCAATTGGACAAGCAGGCTTTCGGAAGGGATTCACAACTTTGGATCACATATTCACCCTCCGGGCCCTTATTGAGGAGGGCAGAGCCCACAATAAGAGGATTTATTGCTGCTTTTTGGATTTCCGAAAAGCCTTTGACACTGTGCCACGTGCTCAGCTTATGCAACAGCTAGAAGCCCTGGGTGTTCCTATAGATATGCAATGGGGAATCTATGCACTCTATGAATATGTGTCAGGAAAAGTGCGGTCTTCTAAGGGCTTGTTAGAGGCGGTGGCTAGCACAATTGGCGTCAAGCAAGGATACCCACTATTTCCCACACTCTTCGGTCTCTATATAGATGAGGTATCACACTACATACAAAGATTTGGGGGTTCCGGAGCACACCTAGCAGGTATAGCTATACAAATATTACTATATGCTGATGATATTGTTCTGATTTCTGACTATCCGGAGGGACTACAAAGACATCTAAATGCCTTAAAACTATTTTGTCGGGGCAAAGGTTTGTCAATCAACATGAATAAAACTAAAGTGATGGTGTTTAACACCACCCAAGCATGGGTAACAAGATCAGAACCCAAATTCTTCTTGGGAGAGGACAAGGTGGAATACACACACTCCTACACATACCTAGGAGTAACATTTACAGGACCTAGGTTCTCCTTACAGGAGGCCGCTTGTGCCCGACTTTCTCATGCATATGCAACCCTTGGTGCTCTCGAGAGACAATGTGCACATTTGCAGCTCCAAGAGCCACAGACTAAGCTATGGTTATTTGATACACTTGTCACACCAACTCTTCTCTATGGAGTAGAGACATGGGGACAGAGTCTTAATAAGCCAAATCATTGGAAAGATTTAGAGAGACCTTTAGTGTCAATGATTGCTCGCATGATAAGGAGCAAAGCATCGGTGCCCCACGATATAATCCGGGCAGAGATGGGAGCAGCACCTGTAATAACCGAGGCGTTGTTCCGATCAGTGACATTTATCCAACGTCTTTGGGAGCTCCCTAAACGAAGGTACCCAAGGTTGGCACTTATGTCATCAAAACAACTCGCTGAAAATGGAGACACTCATTGCTGGTATGCTGAAATGCAGCAATGGTTCGAGTCACATGGCATGAGTATAAATGCACTACCCCCGTTCCAATATAGCTTGGACTGTCCCCATCTTTGTACCAAGTGGTATTTTGGGGCTGATCCATATTATCTTGTTTTACAAGTTAATAATATTAGTTCGGATCACTCTATTCTTTTCCACTTTGGTCATATTTACATGGCATGAGTATAAATGCACTACCCCCGTTCCAATATAGCTTGGACTGTCCCCATCTAAATATGACCAAAGTGGAAAAGAATAGAGTGATCCGAACTAATATTATTAACTTGGAAAACAAGATAATATGGATCAGCCCCAAAATACCACTTGGTACAAAGATGGCCCACTATAAGACACTTCTTACATACATCGGAGGATGGATTTGTCATTAGGCCACCTTATATGGACATACGTCTATCCTATGCGTTGCGTAGTGTGATAGGGCAGCTGCGAACTTCAACACATCAGCTACAGATTGAGGTAGGCAGATATACACGACTACCTCTAGAAGAGAGAATCTGCCAATTATGTCATCAAGGAGTGGAATCTGAAGAACACTATATTTGTCATGCCTAGGACTTTTCTTGCTAGAGCTCAAGAGACATCAGGAAAAGTTGTTGAAGAATACAGCCACACAAGCTCATCCACAAAGAACAATCACAACTTTCTTTAGCCCCATCACTCCTAATGCTAGAAGTCAACCCCGGGATACACAAATGGGCTTCAGACCAGGACATAACAAAGGGGTTACAATTGATCGAGCAATGGCAATTTGCCGTGCACCTAGGCCTCGGCCCCATGGACCACGACCTCGACACCCTTCTCATCGACAGATATAAGCCATTATCTCCCACCATCGTAGGTGCTTCCCTCGCTTCGGAGACATTTCCATTTTGGATCGACCTATGCTAGACATCTTTCGAAGACAAAAGCTACAATATACCTAACTTGAGGATCTCACATGTGCCAAAAACCAGATTCCCTCATTTCTTTTCTTTTCATGTTATTTACTTTTATATTTACTATGTAATATTTATTTTATTTTGATTTGTTCTCAAAGACGAGAGAACACTTGAGATGTAATCTCTTATTTGGTCTTATAGGCCATTTTGGCCTCTTAAAAGACGTTAATATATCTTTCTTTCTTTCTTTCTCACTAACCTTTGGTCACTAAAAATCTATCTTACCTACACCTGGTTTGTTTGGTCTCACCATTTTCTTTTAAAAGTTCAGTGAGGAAACTCCTGCCGCTTGTGTTTACCAGGACTCTCATTGATTGGATGAAACACTTTTTCCTTAAAATCTTTTGATTCTGGCTGGGTTTCTAAGGAAATGCCTCTACGGACGCCAACCTTGGGGCAATTGGTATGAATTTTCTAAACTCTTACTATCTTAAGAACATTTTTTAATGATTATTGATTGGGAGAAAGATCATTTGTAGGCTAAGAAGCTAACTACCACCCTCAGATTATTCAGGCTGATTTCAATAGTGATGAAGAAAACAAATTGGCAGGGATATGCTGCAGTGGAAGAAATTAAGGCGACAAGAATAGTGTGGAGAGAGATCTGACAGGAAAAATTAGAGAGATAAAGACGAAAGGAAGTTATTTTTACGCCTACTGGGTGCGTTAAAGCCAATGGTACCAAAGTTGATTAAACCAAATTGCAAAACATAGTTGTAATCACTTTAGTTTTAGCTCTGATGCTTATGATAGTAAACAAAGAAAGAAATATTGTAATAATATGTTTGACAAATCAAAACTAGCTGTGAGATCCCAAAAAGTTAAGAAGCCTTAATATCACATCATAGTTTTTCACCAAACAACAAACGAAAACAAATCAACTTGCAGCTTGCCCACAAGACAAGCAGATGTGTGAAATTGAAGATATGCACATCAAATGAAATGTGAAATGACTGTGAAAATAACATGATATAAACTCAAGTCAGAAATCCCGAAGGCTATTGAAGAAAGAAAAGGAAAAAGGGCATAACAGCTTAAAGATGGCATAAAATGTCAAGTGAAGCAACAGGAAGTTTATTATCTACCATTTGTTACAGGCTGAATCTCTCCATGAAAAAATTTTGCTACCCAATGTGAACTCAGTGCAAAATAATACAAAAGAAATTAGATGAACTAAAAATTGACAATTCTAGACTACATATAGCCCACAAAAGATATAAATGTCTTCTAAAGGAAACTTTTGCCAATAAGACACTGGCATCAATTGAATTATAAATGCAAGCCTGAAAAAGTATTTTACAATAACTGAGAAAAATGAAATGTTTCCTTACTTGAATCACAGAGCAAATCCTGCAAATTCCTTTGGTGTGGAGAAAGTTGTGTTTCCTAATAAAAAAAGCTTTCAGATACCACAAACCACAGAAGCACGTGATGTAAACATGAATAGAAGCAAAACAGAAGCATGTTATTCTACCGGATCTAGGACATTTCCATGGACATCTCGTACCAAAGGCCGATAATCACCTAAGAAGAACTGCATAAGTGCATGTGAAGCATCAGTAAGAAAATAAAATCAGCATTAGTTGCTCCATAAATGTATTAAGCATGTACCTGGTCATATTTAGCATCTTTTTGTGACCTCCCCTCTCCAGTAGCAAGCAAATAAATTTGCCCCACTTCATCTGAAATCACAATGGAAGTGCCATCCCTACGGAAATGACCATATTTGAGTTTAAAAAACATTAGGACATCAAGAATTTATGCATTCCCAGTACTAACACTAGTTAAGGATTGACATTTACGGTGAAAATTTCCCATCAACAAGATGAAAATCGCCTATTTGATAAAAATGGATCGAGCATCCTTCCCAAATCTGCAAACAATATTCTAATCACTTATCCCATTCAATGGCATTACATAGATAAAATTTCTGTTTGAATCTTCCTATAATACTCACATCCCATATAATAACACGACCATCATATCCTGCACTCATCGCTATCCTTGGGTCATAAGGATGCACATCCAAGACATATGTCTAAAGGAGATTGAAAAAATACATCATAAAACAAAACGTCTTTGATTATCATACATGATAGGACTCAGAAATTGTCTTTACATACTGATTTCGTATGTCCTGTTAAGGAATGAACTAGACTTCCATCCATAGCATTCCAAACACAAATACTGCAATCTGAACAATTGAAAACATATTAGACCTACATCGAGACACTGGAAACAGAATTCACATGCTCAATAGTTACCCATAATTGCAGCCAGCACATAACGATTGTCCAAGCTCCAAACAATCATGTTCACAGTTTGAGGGGTTGGTGGCAACCGTTGGCGTGGAACACCTCTAGGTGGTGGTGGTGGCGTTGGTGGTGGTGGCACACGCAGATGATATGCCTTCACCCATCTATTCTTGCCCTATAATGCAAAGTTTGCCAACCTCATAAGGAGTTAAAAATGAAAAGTAAACTACCCTAGAAGGAAACATTACCCTAGTGGACACCCAAGATGTGAAATCCATTGATTTTTCATCTATCAAGTAAAAGCAAAGATACCCACATGGTATTTCCGAGGTCGAAAAACCCAAATGATTGCACTGCCATCATGGGAGCAAGATACTATGCTCTCATATCCAAACCTAGCAAAATAAAGGAGAATGCTGATGATTTCTTTGATCTGCTTTAGGTATTAGAATATGCCATTACAACACTCCACCAACCAGGAATTCCCGAACCTTGAGAACCGGTCATTCTTTGTTAACCCACACATATGTACTGACCGCATATCGACATTTACAGGCCGTGACGGAGCTGCACAACCACTTGTCAAAGAAAATTTTGAAATTAGCTTTACAGTACAATGTATAACATTCAATGGCTCAAAGTCAATGTCTTTTACCTAAACTGTACATAATTCACAACATCTTCATGACCTTGTAAACGGTCAATTTCATGGTTAGGTGCCCCATGCATTTCATCTGACCATTTGCAAGCATCCCAAACCTGTGAAAATTTGCCAGTAAGAACTGAGCGAAATTTAAATCACACTTCTCTACCGACTTAAATAAGATGGGCGCACCCTTGCAAGCTTGTCAGCACTTCCAGTGACAAAAACAGTGCCACTAGGATTGAATGCACAGCAAAGGATTTGTGTTTTGGTCTGATCATTTGCTTGGCCATGATCAGGAATATTTGTTCCTGTTCAGAAAGCCTCAACTCATAAATATTGATGGTTCATAGTTGCTAACATTTTGTAGAGATCAACACAAATACTTGCCAGTTTCTTGGATTTCCAATTTTGGTGCATAAATACGAGCATTAATTGTGGAATCTCGAGCATCCCATATACGACAAGTTCCATCATCAGAAGCCCTGTAAGGGAACACGAAAATAAAAACCCATCTATGCAAATAACAATGCCTATGGCAGGCAAATCTAGCAAGTTGACAAATAATATCTCTCACCTGTAGCAGAAGAGATTATAGGGCATACAAAACAAGGCATTTCATCTTTTATCTATGAATGAAAACTACAAGGGATAACCAGTCCTAAATATGTCAGAATTTTCTTCAATGCAGCACTCACGATAAAAGATGATGCTCGCAGCCATGACGAGGACTAAACGCAATTGCTGTAACTGCACCTGTGTGACCCTTCAGAACCGACACAGGTAGCCCATCCGGGAAGCGCCACTACAAAGGAACATGTAAATGATATCACTTATACCATTTCCAAAAGAATGTGAAATCAAATTGGCAATATCTGATCGTGCGTACAACGCGAATAAAGAAGTCATTGGAAGCAGACGCCATTAGCAGATTGTTTGCACTCACTGCAAGATCAGTAATGTCTCCCTACAGTAATATTGCAAATGCAAGAAAACATTTAGAACACTTGAATAATCAAACCCATATGTCAGCCAACACCATGTAGACATACTTCATGCCCACGACAACTGCAAAGGCAAAACCCTGTTGTTGTAGACCATATTTTGACAAGGCGATCATCTGATCCTGTAATAATGTGATCTCCAGATTTATCGAAGATTGCTGCAAGAAAATAGAGCCAAAATCAACACATATAGGTTAGAACATAATAAAAGAAGCTTTGACCTGCTAATATGCATCATTACAGGACAGTTTCTAATTTTATTTTGAACTTTGTGATATATTATTCAAAAGCAAGACTTATTCAAGCAAAACACTAATATTAGATTACATATAACTACAAATTATATAAGGAAGCAGATAAATTAACTGCTTGAAAGAGAAAACCCCTTCAAAAAATTATCTCTGTTCCAAAAGTCATGAGCTGGGGTAGTCTTTCACTGGGCCAATGAGCTTGTATAGTCATTCAGTTCTAGTATAAAGTGAAACCCCTTCAATTTTTCACTCTTTTCCAAATATGATGAGCTCAGATAGTTTTTCATTGGGCCAATAAGCTTGTATTGCCCATTTAGTTCTAGTAAAATAAAGGGGAAACCCATTCAATTTTTCACTCTTTTCCCTATATGATGAGCTGGGGTAGTGTTTTATTCGGTCAATGAGTTTATCTAGCCCATTCAGTTCTCCTGGAATAAAAACCTGACTTCCAAATGAAGGATAAACCCATAAGAGGCTATGTTGAAAGTTACTTGTTATACAACCTCAGAATAATCATATCTATATCTACAAAGCTTCTCCTATGGAATGATTGACTGCAACTTATAAGAACCATTTTCAGGAACAGTTTGATTTGTACT
>NW_028231884.1:0-8318 GCF_043228905.1 Azolla caroliniana | reverse complement strand
AAATTGGCAGATTCCTATACATTGAAATCACAATGCACAAGAAACCAACAAGTTGTTAGATTGTGGAACTAAAAGAGATAGAGATGAGCATCACGCAGTTGTTGGAAAGAAAAAATGAAGCCCTCTTCCCTCTTGACACTTCATAAAGAACGCATCAACTACAATATCGCAAAGGAGGAAATACACCAATGAATAGCTTCAATTGCAATAGCGGAAGCATTGTGAGCATTGAAGGAAGGACTTGAGAGGTTTACCAAACAACACAAAAAAAGAGAGGATAAGCTCTCTAAAAGCACCAGAAACCTCCGTGTATTTGAAGAAATCATAACTTGCATGATGCAATAACATGAAGGGTTGTTGAGGAAGACGGAAAAATATACAAAAACGCCAAATTAACAAGAAAAATGAGGGATGACATCGAATAGCTTTTAGCAAAGAGATGAGATATGCAATAGTTGCATAGATAGACATAGTTTATGTCAATACCACATTACCATGGTGGACATTTTGGTTGCTCCAACGACACTTGGAGTAATTCTCTAAGAGGCTAAGAACAACCACATATGCCTAGTTTCTCTTTAGTTTCAACCATATATAGTGTTCCTATGGGGTATCCATGCTCCACCTTCATCTTGTGCTACCAATCAATCCCTATAACTTCAGAAAAATAAATCTGCATGTGTTCTACTCTTTGCAACACATCTTCCATCATGTCAGAGCATGTGCACTCTATCTTCCCATATTGATTATCCCTCACTAATGATGCCCGAGGTTCGTTATTTCTCTCTTAGTCATGACCTCTCTTTGACACACAATGGAGCTTTGGTCGAGGATGCTCCCACACCCAATGTAATCACTCACTTTAGTCAAGCACACAATTGACCACACACTAGTTCTCAAATTCACCATAGCTTATGCACGTTTATCTACACTTGACATAAGCCCATGCCCATGCAAGTTTATCCACCATAACTACAATAGAACATGCTTAACTCCAACCTCCGTATTATATTAGGCTCACTTTATCCTTTACCCTCCTTTTATATAGGGTCTTCAATCTCGAGCAATCCTATGGCAATGTAATGGACAAGAGACCCCTATCACTCATCAACTACTGAGACCTTATCTTTGAAGCGAGACACTTCAAGGTGCATTTATGCAGCTTTCATATAATATTCGATCAGTGAATCAACTAAAAAGACGAGATTGAATATTAGGAGAAGCCTACCTAATCTCATGTACCTCTCGGCATCACATAATGGATGCTAAGCCAACAGGTTCCTTTGATCAATCACGTGAACATAATTTATGTTCCCAAGAGGGTCATATGGTGGAGTATGGATTGCTGAATAAACGAAGTTGTTATGAAAACATTGTACGAGACATGAAGGGAACTCTATTTTATATATATATACATATATATTGTGAACGTCTAAAGAATAACATAAGCGTGAAGTATTGATGAGTGAATTAGATCAGTGCATTATATATTTCTATATGGCCACACTATTCTCACTCATCGAGTAGGAGAGAAAGACATCATCATTACGTGAGCCAGGAATGTATAAATTGAACCAAGCAGAGCCTTGAGAGTCAGAAGGGGAACAAGGCAGCTTGAGAGAGAGGGGGAGGGAGGGAGAGAGAACTGCTATTCGGCACATTCTTGCCGATCAGGTGAAATCATGGCTTTGATGGTGGTGACCACCATTGCCACGGTATTATCAGTGACAATGATAGTGGCATTGGAGTATTATCATGATTTTGCCCGTGTCGAAGCATCGGGTGAGCTGGTTACATACTGGGGCCAGAACTCCAACAATACCACATTGGCAGAGTTGTGTCAAACATCGGTATACGACATGGTGGTCATATCTTACCTAGACCTGTCGGCTGCTGGTAACGTATTATTGGGGCAGTATCCTTACCTGAATTTGGACCTGCATTGCAACTCCAGCAATGGAGGCTGTACTTCTTTGACCACAGACATCGCCATATGTCAGTCACTGAACGTGAGAGTGCTGCTCTCCATCAGCGGTGGCGGCCGTTCCAATCACGAAAACAATGAAGAGGCTTCCCCACATCAAGAAGGTCCCGACTATGTGGCGTCCTACTTGTGGAACAACTTTCTGAGTGGCGAATCGGATGATCCAGGCAGCCGGCCACTTGGAGCGGCCATTTTGGACGGCATCGACTTGGACATAGAATCGGGTGCTGGAAATTCCGGCACGATGAGCTATTACGGCCATCTGGCCCAGTTTGTAAGGCAGCTGAGCGTAGGGAGTGCTATACTCACAGCATCCCCTGGATGCTCGTTTCCAGACCCAAACCTTGGACCAGAGCTTTCTGGGAGTGCTCTAGAATCGAGCACATTTGATTACGTGTGGGTGCGATTCTACGACAATTCATTGTGTGAATTCGATGGTTCCCGACCCACCGATCTGTCTGCAATGCTGGGTGCGTGGCAACAGTGGACTCAGGCACTGCCTGAGGTACGGGTTCTGCTTGGCATTCCCACTTCACCCAATGCTTCCATCTCGGGTTTTATCCCCTCCTCTATACTCCTCTCCGACATACTTCCACTTTTGCAAGGTAGCAGTAACTATGGAGGCGTCATGCTCCACACCTCCTATGACGATTCTAACTCAACGTATGCCTCCTCCATCAAGCCATTACTTTGAACCTGCAACTCCTACCTCCAGATATAAAAATTCTATTTATATACATATAACAGACTAGTGTATGTAACCCACCAAAACTTCTTTGGATTCTGCATTGTAGCTAAGAAATTCACCTTCATTCATGTCACTTGAATGGACACTTTAATAATAAAAACACAGACATTAGACTAATAATTGAATAGAGATGATTCTCAAATACATATAGGAGGTGTACACATGATAAGTCCTATTGTTCACCCTTAATCTATCCTGGTAAGCTTGTTTCTTTTACATACCCAAAGGACATCATCACTTCAAGTAACCTTAATTCCAATCTTTACTTTGTTTTGAGAATTTTTTGAGATCATTGCACTATTGGCTCATTTGTTTACACCGCAGTACCGAAGTCATAAATTTCAGACAACCCAAGATCAATCATAGGGTCCACATTTTATCCTACAGCTATATCTACCTCGTAACATTGATGCAATGGAAAATGTACTGTAGATGGTACACCTTTAGTAGCCATATGGAAATTATTTTCATTGGAAGCCTAGCTTTTTACAAGGATTTTCTGCCAAAATTTTGGACTGCCATGTCAACTTCAATGCAATATTCAATGCAGAACTATCAAGCCTTCATCCACCGCATTCAGGTATCCTACTAGAACTCTAGAATAGCCAAAACAGTCAATCCATGCCCTCAAATATTTTCAGTTTACTACGGTTTTACCCAACCACCTTTCAAACCCCCTTTTTGCATCGAGGACGCCAATCCCAACCATATTGCACTCAATGATGATTTTAACTTTCTTCATACTGATCGTTTAATATTAACATGCATAACAATCCTTGCGAGATAGCTTGATGAACATTCATATGCCCCTCATGATGTCCAGATTTACGAATGCAATTGACCCCAACTTTACATTGTATTTATTTGAAAACTCATGTTCTATTCATCTCCATGTCTTCGATGAACACTTTCCAAACTATCACATGATTTCTCGGCCAATTAAGAGCTCGGATGGCATAATGCATTCAGCTAGACTGGATAATTTGAAACAATTACATCTGGAATAAAGCATTTGAATAGGATATCAAATAAGAAGTTTTAGTATAAGCTTCAGAAACAATACTAACAAATGGAAACTCGAATAAGTGAAGCTCATAATGTTCACTGCATACCCAACCGACAGAAATATCATATTCATGAATGTCTGATGGCTTCATGAGTCTTTGACTGGATACATATCTTCTTTTGTTGACCTTGCCCGAATGAGTGGAAACCACATAATATGGCACCATAGATGAACTATTGTCAACAAGAATCTCTTGCAACATTTATGGCACATATTCTGAGCTTTTGGCATGGATGACATATATTATATGTTGTGCCAAGAAAAAAAAGAGTTTTTTGATGAAACATACCGGAAGGTATTAATATTATCTCTCCTGAATTTGGTTACAAGAAAATGTGGTGATGTGGATTACTATCTGCAAATTGTGCAAACTATATGAGGTCGTTGAAGAAACTTGGGCCAGAAGTACCAGCTCCCTTATCTTGCTTCTTCCTCTTTTTCTTGCGTTTCCCTATCATGAGCACCATGAACAACATTAATTATTCAGGCTGGAAATGCATTCACATGGAGAACATTCTGTACATCTCCAATCAAAAGTCCATACATGACAAACCACGAGAACCAAAACAGACAAGGATGGATATAACCTCCAAACATTAAGTGCAACACAATTGCTTAGATCAGCATTTTCTACATAAAGCTTGCTTATGATGAAAAGGCTTCTCCTTTTCACCACTTTCTGGTATTATTGATTATACTGTAATTAAAGATATCATGTTTCAGAGAAATTAATTGCAAAAGATCATCTTAAAAAAGGTTAATCATAAAGTCTGAAAGGTTCAGTGTCTTATTCAAATAGAATGTCCCACAGACGGCAAACTATTTGACAGACTGGCTATATTTGACAATGGTCACCTCATTTAGGGCAGGCTAACAAACGTTTGGATGCTGTGCCAGAATGGAGTGTGCAGTATTTAAGTATTCTAGATTTCTACAATGGTCCTCAAAAACACAACTATAGCCAGTCGACAAAGAGGTCCTTGTGATTTCAATACATATAATATTATTGCAACATTTGCCAATTACCTTTTTTATTTTCATCTTCAGAATCATCATCACTATCTTTATTTTCTGCTGCTGCTCGATCTTCAGTTGCATTCATATCCTCATCATACAAAAAGTTTATATCCCAAAGCTGTCATACACAAACATTTAACTTTTCCATCAACTATCTACAGTATTAGATAAACAATGTCACTAACCAATCTAAGACCTTCAGATGGCAAATATGCATTTATATTGTAAAAACCAAATTAGCAATTTTAACAGCATGCAAGTTTCTCTAACCTTCAAAACATGATCATGTGACGCACTCCCAAGTACCCTGTGATCAGAATTAAATGCTGCACATACAAACCCAAGTTATTACCTTCAAATAGGCTGACACTCTAAAAATATAGTTAGGAAAAACATGATACCCATTCTTTCAATAGGAAAATCCGCATGCTCTCCAATGACCCCTATCATTTTATTTGGAAGGATGGATATAACCCTGCAGATGTAGGAATGTAGTGTAACATGTACTAAAAATAATAACCAAATGTTACAATTTATGAGCTTCAAACACTTCAAAGTAAGATAGTAGTAGCAGATTCAAATGGTAATAGAACATGTGATTCTCCGCAAGGAATACAGTTGCAAATAGTCAGAGAAGGACCTCTCTTGGATTATCATTTCCAGCTGCTATGAAGGCCATATAAAGCCACACTATACATGAGGGGAGACAGATGGTTTGATCAGAGAGAAACAGAAAGAACGAGAATAGTATTAACGTCTGCAATGGGATAGAACTGTTATGCAATGACACTCAATGCCAAGAGTGTCATAGATAAATGCAAGATAACTGAAATCTAACAATATTCAAATTAAGGAATAAAACTATAAATAAGATAAGCAAGAAGCTTTCCTCGATGCATGAAAACCAGATATTCTTCAAGGATGCACACCCAGTTCCATTAAACATATTGAAAAAAAGAATGCTAGTAACACCAAGAGTTCAACACAAGCATTAGAATACCATAAAACTGACAGACAGGTAGACATACCCAGATAGTCTACCTGATTAGGCCATCACTTGATCCGGTTAATATTGTGTCTTCATCAAACTGCATAAGTTAGAATAAAACATTTAATTAACAAATGAAGCACATAAGGTGCTGCATTCGATACTTCAAACAGTTTATTTAATAGAAAACTAATTTCCTTTTGTTACAACAAAAAATCCATATTGCCAACTGACAACAGAAATTTAATCCCACATAAGACTCCCTAAGAATTTGTCTTCATGTTGATGAGAGAATTTTCTCATGAGCCTTTAGAAACATTTGTTTTAAATTTGGGCTATGCTTATGAGCCTTCTACAGATAATTTTAGGGAAGCCAGTAAAAGGAAAATTGGCATGTATTATGTCAAATGAACAAATGAAGCATATATAAGAATTCAAGGCAGCCCTTTTTTATTTCTGAAAACTTTAAGAAAAACTTCGCCGCCAGGAAGGATATGAAACAATTAGTTGGAAGAAAAGAACTATAACGTGATCAGGAAAAAGAAGCAAGTGAAAGTCACAAAAAAGGAGGAGAAAATGTGGTCACTAAGGAACTAAAGAAGCATAAAGAAAATGTGCTCCTGTTGTAACGGTCTGATGGTCCATAATGCATTGCATTTGAGTGTATATCACACTAAGAACATATAATTAACTCTTTTAAACTCAAATACACACTAAGAATATGTAATTAACTCTTTTAAACCCAAATACAAGTGTCTGAGTTCATAAACCAGTGACAGAAAAGTCAATGGCTTGAGCAAGAATCACCCCCGGCCCCAACTGACATGCTCGAACACAAAGTCCAGACAAAAGCTACTTTGATAGCTCCATTCTCTTATCTAA
This sequence comes from Azolla caroliniana, assembly GCF_043228905.1. Classification (NCBI taxonomy): domain Eukaryota; kingdom Viridiplantae; phylum Streptophyta; class Polypodiopsida; order Salviniales; family Salviniaceae; genus Azolla; species Azolla caroliniana. The sequence continues at coordinate 1,633 of NW_028231884.1, read as the reverse complement.
ACCCTAAACCTAATTCTTTTATTCCATTCTCTTTTCTTCATGTACAGTTCACTCTCCATCTCTTGGCAAACGTTTACAAAACAGCCTCCTTTGCCCAAATCTCAGACCTTATCTCTTTTTCTTCTTCAATCCTATAATAGCCCATTTTTCACTCCAACTTGATGTCCCCTACAAGCACACTCAGCACTTGCTCAGTTCAACAGTGGCAAGCCTCGCACAGCAAAAATTGTATGAGGGGTTTTTCATATGAACGTTCCAACAAAAGCTTTTAGCTGAGTTGATCTTTTACCTGTACTTGATAGCTGGTCTCTCCAAATCAGCTCTGAGATTGGAGGTCACTTAACTTTGAATCCAATTAGTATTAATGGCCCCTAGCCACAGCAGTCTCTAGGATCTCAACAGTCATGGAAGCTTCAGCTTCTTTTGGTGCTTGTTATAAGTCTATGGCCTTTAGAAAAAAGAGGGTCTTACAACTTAGCTTGCAGCATCCCAACCTCAGTATTGTTAGTCCGTCAGAATATAATTTCATCATTGATAATCATATGCATATGGACTTCTCCTATCTTCCAAACTGGATTGCAACTTGGAGAAACTTGGAATGAATGTTAACCCAATGAAAAGTCCTGAGGCAAAATTTTAGTTACTGAGTTCAGCAAACAAGAGAATGAAAGAGTCCAGACCCTTTGCGACCTAACCCCCAGATGCTGGTTTCACTTGCACTAATATAGTAATCATACGCGGAAGTCTATAGACATTTAGTAGACTGTGAGCAAAATTCTGCACTGCAATTCCCATCTATTAATTATAACATTTTAAATATCCAACTAAACTAACAGACATCATAAGCTTTAAATTATAAAATCAAAACTAAAATAAAGAATACTGTCTAAATAATTATACGTACGGTATACTCTCATAATTAAGCAATGCATGAAGAAAGAGATCAAATTTGAGATAACTCGCCTTCAGGATGGCCTCAACTGACTTTGGATGTCCAACAAAACGGTCACTGCAAATAATGAAAAACAATCCCTTTGATATCAAGGTTAATTTTTGCAGTTACGGGAGTTCTTTAGGAAGTGACATCACCTGCAATCTTTGAAATGCGGCCAAGAATATAGAAGAATAACACCCTCTTGTGATCCACAAACAATTTTGCGCCCATCCTATTTGGGCATGAAATCATTCTTGATTATAAAATTACCAATAAATAATAATGCAATGAACAAAACAGTCAGGAAATATAATGATTTTGCAAGGGGAATTCAGGTACGAAATTGCAGTAGAATGAACTCACGAAGCCATTTCAGAACAGCATGAATATTGAAAGAGTTGTACTGAAGATAATTACAGATTAATACAAACAGTTACTCAAAACTAGCTGAAATTTCTTTGTTTGACATTTTTAGGTAACGGCAGGCAGTAGATAGTCAAGTATATTCATGAATATAGAAAGCTTGTCTTCACTTCAATGTGCATATACATAAACCTTCATAAGCTCAAACTTAAGAGTTTTTAACAATTTCTAGAACACACTAATGATGGACTATGCAGAATAAAACAAGAAGACTATTCAAATCTAGCTCAAATGTGTAAAGCACCTTCACGAGAACAACTGAAAGCAACTCATCTT
>NW_028231883.1:0-8322 GCF_043228905.1 Azolla caroliniana | reverse complement strand
AAAAATTAAAGGATTTATCTTACACCTCTTACGTCATTGTTTCAATCATAAGGTGATGATCTAGTTTCTCACATATTTAGCAAAAAACTAGCGAGATACCCATGATTTTTGCTTTATTTTTCCAATGCCCTTGACTTCTTAATTCCCTGCCTACTTCCCAGAGGAGAACTGTTGGATGAGAAGTCAGGGGCACTTGAAAGCAAATTTTGGGGCTATTCTAGAGATTTTACTTGTAATGATGATGATGGAGTCTACATTTTTGTCATATATAGGGTATATGCCCTTCGGAGTGCTTAAATTTATATAATTGTTATCTGAGAATGCATGGATAGACCCTCAAATTTGACTGCAATGGGTCCCTTTGATGGTTAGATGTGTTGTCCCTTAATTCAGGATGTCATCATTCATTAGGGGAAGAGTGATGGTGCAGGTGCAGATGACTTACGTTGTATCATTAAAGAAAGTTGGGTATGGTCCTTGTAGGAAATTGCATTTAAATTCCCTGCAATCCATGTTTGAAGTTTAAGAATTTTTATTCATTTGGTCTGATCCATAAAAACTTAAGAATTTGTTAAGAAAGGCATTTATATATGTATGATGTAGCTTTACATACATATGTACATGTATGTAGCTACTTGTGTATGCATGTACATACAAATAGTTTTTGCTTGAGGCTTACACTCTGTCTGCAGTGTTTTGGAGATTTCCTATCCAAGCTGGAACATTGCCACTGAGGTCATTTGTAGACAGTCTCCTGTGTACACAATAATATACATTTTTTTGTCTCGAATGAGTTATTTTTGGGTTGTCATGATTTCTTTTATGTTAATTGACAAACAGTTTTCTATACATACAACTCCTTCAAGCTTGTCATGCCTTTCCAGCTCTCAGGAATAGATCCTGTCAACTCATTATTATAAAGGTGCCTGCATATAGTTAAGAAATAGAAAAAAAATTAATTGCATCTACATGACATTAAAACATTATTGAAAGATGCTCTCCAGAAGCATATATATCAACCCATTGAATGGTTGACTAAATGCAATACAATTCCTTTCACTAGATCAAGTGAAGAGAAAAAATGGTACTGAGCAAGGTTTGTGTGGATACATACAGCCTTTGCAGCTTAGTAAAATTAGCTCCCCATTGTGATGGTAAAGTTCCCCTGAGCTGAATATCATGCAAATTTCTATTGAGAAGAAGAACACGAGTTTATCAAAATTGTGTTATGTAAAAGACTATTTAAATTTGGTTCAAGTTATAATATTCGTCTTCTATTGATTAGGTAATGATTTACAGCTTGTTCTACTTGTTTGCTATTTAGTCAAGATCATGCTTAATTCTGAAAAATAAAAAACTGAAGATGGGCTCAAGCCTAATTGTCTCAAAAAAACAGTCTATAGTTCGGCAAGTCATTTGCACAAAGCTATCTTTCAAGTGTATAATCTGAGAATTAAACATAACTTATTTTTGTGTAAAAAGTGAAGGTAATGTCTTGGATGCACCTATCATCATGTTTACATGTATTCTTGTAATCATGACTTAAGATAATGGCTTGTATGCACCAAAATCACTTAAGCATAGACCAATATGAAACCCTTATTTTTTATATTGCACCACATAAAAAGAGTTAAGTTCACTTACAAGAATGACAAGTTGACCAATGCACCCCATTCTGACGGTAGTTGAGTTAGTTTTAGAGAATTCCCCCAAGCAGTTCTGTAAAATGTCAGCACATAAATACAATTCCTTATTTGGACTACGCATGTAATATTGAAGTTAATTACCACAACAATAGAAAACCCAATAGAGGAGTCAAGTAATTTGTGCTTACAACACAGTCAAGTGAACAATAGATGGAAGGCTTTTGGGTAAAGATGTGAGTGAGCTATTCCCAAGCCACCTAGAGATGCAATTAAGCAAAATAATTAATCTCTCTCTCTGTCTCTCTCTCTCTGTCTCTCTCTCATATTTATATATTATGTATGTATGTCTATTGTTTTCTTTGATGGTTTAATTGAAAGAAGTAATGAGAACAATCCATTGGGCTCACAATTCTTGTAGGTTGGGTAAGGTGGATATCGCTTCTGGAAGTTCACCTTGGAAGAAGTTGTTGGAAATGCGCCTGAAGAGAAGAGAAGACTTATTATTACATGTTGATGAATGTTACATGTTATTCAAGAGTTTGTTTTGTCTCTCAAAAGGGCAAACAGACTTTGTGAATTTCTTCAATTATTGCATGCGTTTCGCGATATTGTGAATGTGATCCAATTGCAGACAGAGAAATGGAAAATTATTATAGAGAAGGATTTCATAATCAGAAATAAAAACTTACAATATGACGAGTTGTTTTAAGCTTAGTATGTCATTTGGAAATTTTTCGCTGAACGCATTGAATGTTAAATTCCTGCAATGTGTTGTCAAAGTGTAAGACATCATTAGTATTAGAGTAATGAGTTGCAAGTTAGTGGAGAAAAAGCAGAATAAGGGCTGATCTATATTATTTTTTGAAACGGAGAACATACAAGTCATGTAATTGTGTCAACATAGAAATTGATGGCAAAGGACTTGTGAGGGAATTGTATGATAGATCCAATGATGTTAATGCTGTAAGACTTGCGAATGAATCATTCGGTAATGTCCCTCGTAGACCAAATTGTGACATATTCCTAAAATAAATTTAAAACAGTCATGAAGATCATAATTACAACGCAACCAATGTTAACTACAAGGAAAATTAGCATTAGTTAACTGTAATGGACCAAAGTTAGCACTTGCAACTCATGATTATCATTAACTACAGAGTGTGATTAGCATTAATGAAATATAGAACATACTTTGCATTATCAAACCAGAATTAAAATGAATACGACATAATCAGCATTTACTGTGAGGTTAATGGAAAATTAAGGAGAAATTACAGTGCTATAACACGATTAAAGGAGGAGCATGTGACCCCGGTCCAATTACAAGGATTGGATGCAGAACTATCCCATGATGCTGTGTTGGACCCTGAACCCGCGACTGCAGTTTTAATACTCAGGAGTGCTTGTACTGTAATTGATTGAAGCAATCAGTTGATTTAGATTATGAAAATATAATGCAAGTCAACAAATTAAATCTAGCCAATGAGGCCAATAAAGACCAAATTATAAAGAGAAAGTAAGCACTATGATGGACAAATTAATGGCGACAATGTAGGGATGAAATGATGGATCGAATTGAGGTTAAAGTAAAGATCAAATTGAAGAATAATAACAGATCCGACGAAGCATAAATGAGGGAGTGATGGATGAAATGAAGAAATATCACAGATGCAATGAAGAGTAGGAAAGGATGGAATGAAACGAGATTGTGAAGAAACATCGTTGCTAGATACAAACAATTTCGATGGTGAAGCTGAAATGGATCAAATGGAGAATAGGTGGGGATTAAATGGAAAGCGATTGAAGGATTTATCTGAAGAATGATTGTAAGTCTCAAATAAAGGATACTTAGGGATCAATCAAATTGATTGGCAGGATTGTTAGTAAGCAATGTTGGTATCCAGAAACTTGTAATTACCTTCATTGTTTTGAGCTTTGACATGGGGAGATTGGGGAAGAAGAAGAAGAAGCACAATAATGAAAGAGAAACACACATAAATTGGTATGACCCTCATGATTTGGTGATTATGGGGTTTCCACACGAATGAAGCAGGGTCTTGGTTTGATAAGAGATTTGGTTGAATTAAGCTGATTGAAGCTGATAATGATTAGGGAGCTGTACAGACTCCAAGAGGAATTAGTGATTTAACCCCCATAATTCATAGATAGTTAGACCTTAGAAATGAGGAGGCTCTCAACATCATGGGCATCAATAATCTAATTCTAACATCAGGGTCAACAAAATCCCACCATTGATTGTTTTAGGACAAAGTGACAACATGTGAAAGCAGAGAGTATTAGGGGCAGTAGGGAAAACAGGGCCTAGGAGTGGGCATGGGCATGAGTTTATAAAATACAAAGACATTGTTCGGACCCAAACACATGAGTCTCCTTGGGCACCAGCGATTTGTTTATGTTCTTTCTTCCTTATGGTTGCGATTGATTGAATCTATTTTTAACGAATGTCTTTGCGGGCCCTTCATCATGGTGATGTACGTTAATAAGTACACGATTGCCTTATTATATTGCTCTTCTGTGACTCTTCATGATCTCACTCACTTGCTAGAAGAAGATGGAATGAATGACATGAAAATATAGGATGGAGAGTCTACGAAAAGATACAACACGAGTGAAAAACTTAACACCACATTGTGTCCTTTTCTACTAGCAAACAATCTTCAATGCACATAAGATGCTACCTACCATATTTGACATTCAAATCCGATTATATACAAGTTTTGGTCTGCTCTTCAATTTCGTATGTGCAAATTGTACATGGACCATGAGAACAATATGACATCCCAATCATTTGTGTCAATGCAATGGGTTTAGTGTTTGACTAATTTTTGGTGTTAATTGTCTTGCTAATGTTAAATCTTTTTCATTGCCCCGGACAATTAATCTGTGAAACTATATTTCATAGGCAAAATGGGATATCCATTTGTTCTTAACTAGTCGCCACTTGTACAAAAAATTGGTCACTCTCCAAACTTGATGAGATATCACATTGGAGTTTAAAATGCTCCAAAATAGCTACATGTTGTTCGTGTAGGCTTTGGCATCTTGAAAGGGGCATCTTTACATTATATTAATTATTCAAACCTTTATAAAAGCTTTGATTTTGTATTTTATATGGGATAATGCATAAAGTAGGACTACACTCCTTGCTCCAACTACTGCAATTTTATGTCTTTGGCATGTCCCACCCATAATTAACACTAGGACCATAAGCATGTTGCGTGCATATTTGAATCATCCAAGTTGGTACATCATACTACTGCATCATAATCAAGAGTGTAGTAAATGCATTAAGGTGTAGGCTAATTCCGCGTAAGTGATGTGTTTTTAACATATTCCAAGATTGTGTCGAAATTACCCTCCCAAGGTATGACCTAGTCTATGGAGTGAATAGTGTGCATTGTATACTTATCACATGCATTTCTTTAGCAAGTACTATACATATTATCTTCTTCCTCCAAATATGGGAAAGCATTGAAAAAAACCTCTTTCGGAAGGTCAAACCTTCCACTAAAATTTAAATCCCTAAATGAGTTTGACTCGTGGTTCATGTGTGCCACACAATTGAGAATACAGATCCCTTAAAACCAAACCATGAGTTAAGGAATGAGGCCACTCCATGTCCTTTTAACTCATTACAAGCATGTCAACAACTAAATCAAGATTTACACATATATGTTGAGAAACAAGGCCATTCCTAGTCTGTTAATTAGTGTGTCAACAACTAAATCAAAAGCTAAGCATAAGTTGAAACACAAACCCACTATGGGGTTCGTTAAACTCATTAGTATGTCAACAATGACATAACTTGATAGTTCTTCTGAAAAAATGTCACAATATGTGATGGAATAGTATTGATGGAATTATTTTGAAAGTATATTCTCTTGTGTTGACATTGGATTTGTTCTGATATATTTACGTTGGATTGTTTTTGGAGGTTTTCGACATAAAGTTTTGACACTCGATCTTATTGACGTGGTATTATTTATTCTGAGAAAGGAAATATATTCACTCTAGAGTCTAAACAATACAAACTCTTAGAATTTCAACCAACAATGCAAACCCATTTGTTATTTATTTCCTTTTTCGTTTCTTATATAATAGTATTGTGGTGCAGTGTGTCCACTGTCCAGATACTGTTTTTGTTTTAAGGTTAGGGTTTGACTAAATTTGTGTATTTTGAATTCTTCCGTGCGTTTCTAGAGTTAGGTTCTGCATTGTAGGGTTATGCTTTATATTTTAGAGTTCCATCTGTTTTTAGGTTTTGGGTTTGCATTCCAAGGTTTTGATTCTAGGGTTCTGGAGAGGGTTTGGTCAAATTCTTTTCTTTCCAAATCAGTAATAACATTTTCTAGGGTTATTGTTCACTTTTGACGAACGGGTCAGACTCACTTGCTATGCTTGTTTTATTCTCAAACTTTTCCAGTTAGGGTTTGCATAATATACCTTATTTTCAGTGATCTTCCATCCATATTTGTTTCTAGGATGGTGATCCCCTTTCTAAAGCTCATGATTCCTCTGTTTCGAATGATGGACATTTGTGCTTGTTTCGAATGTGTCTTTGCTTGATGGACATATTATGACTATATCCATGTCATTGAATAGTAAGTCTGCCAAAAGAATTCTGGTGTATGTCTTCTCAACACATGGTATGTATGCATGTGTGTATGGAGTGTTTGGATGTATATATGTGTATGTATGTGTGTGTGTTGGCTTGCATGCACGCATGTATATTTGTATAGGTTTGCAGGCTTCTAGATTTGATCCCCTTATGATATGATTCATTACTGGTTATGCAATGAGTGGAAAAGAGTGAGTGTGTGTTATAGCCAATTTTAACTTGTTACATTACATATGGTTATATGTCTTTGTGATTGTTGGTTGCTGATTGATTGAGGATGCGGTGGGCGCAAACATAGTTCACAATGTGGGGTGTCAATTTGCTATAGAAGTCAAGGAGACACTGCAAACACTAAGGCAGCAGCAAAGTCTACATAGCAGAGGACACATTGGCAAGACAAGAGCAAATGGGAGCTTAGGAATGGATATTGGAATGGAGGAGTGACTAGAATCACGATACTAGCACACCTACTCCTCCAATTCTTTGAGAGAGTAAGAGAATGGAGGCCCTGAGATATGGCTAATAGGTCTTATAGTGCTTGTGCAACATTCAAGAAGTTCACATGTATACTACACAGGAGTTAATTTCGGCGAAAGTGTGTAGATATTCCGAGCCTTGAGCAACAGCAAGCCCTATCTCAAGCGTTCTACACCGGTTCAAAGACCATGCATCCTTACTAGTCACATGCCATCATGATTAGCACCAAGTAAGATGCATTACCGGGAAGTTACCCTTCACATTGGTTCGGAAATTTCAACTTTTTAGCAAGATATTTATAATCAGTATAGAAGTTCCAATTCAAGGGTATGCTGTACATTTCGGAAATTCGTCTTCATGTCTAAATATAATTGCCAAGTTAGGTGTTTTTACTAAAGAGGCGGAGATGCAAATCCAAGTGTTTTATATATTCATAGTCGAGGATCTACAGCAAGCTCAACCTTGAAAAGGAATTAGTAATTTTTAAATGTTAGCTCAAGCTTTAAGATATATATTACCAAGAGCTTAGAGGCATCATACACAACAATATATATATAGTTCCCCTGCCCTGTACTAACTGAACTGGAACTCACCAAGGGGCCTAGTCCCAGTCCCTATCCCAAAAAGGGTGTCACCTTGGGTTGGGACCACCCAATCCCAACGGGTAGTCTCAAAGGAACCCTTTGAAGATTGGGAGGATTTCAAGCAAAGGATAAGGGAGTATTTCATTAATGAACCATTTAAGTTGAGAGATGAGTGGAGAAATCTAACTCAAGAGTTTTTTACGTGTAGGAAATTAAATGTTTAAATTACTAATATGAGTGATTTTGATAGGTTGCATGGTTTCCTGTATGGAGAACGACTGTTGATGCAGAGAGAACGGGCGAAAATGGAGCCGGAAACATTAGAAGAAGCGGTCGAAATAGCGGAGTGGGTTGTTGATTGGGAGGCAGCCCAACACAAAGAAGAATCCATAGAGAGACGACGTAGATCGGGAACATATGACCAAGCTAAGTATGAAGAGCCAAGGAAGAGGAGGGCTAGGGACACCCAATTTAAAACCTCGGGTAGAAGCAACATGCAAACCATGTCCCAACATGAGCTAGGTTGCTTCAACCGTGGAGATGCACACTTAGCACGGGAATGTCCCAAGCAGTAGGGGGGTTCTTCTCGAGTAGGGGTGAACCAAGTTGGAGTCAAGGAAGAAGAAGAACAGCTGGAGTCCCAAGTTCGGGTGAAGGCAATGACCATGAAAGTATGTTCGATCAAGGCCAAGGAAGCGTGACACTGTCCTGATTGGAGCAAAGAATCACAAGAGAACCAAAAGCAAGAGTTGGGAATTGAGGTTGTCCCAATCAAGATTGGTAATTGCGGTGCGAAGGAGGAAAGGACGCAAGGATCCTTAAAGTGTGAGACAGAGCAAGGGCTGGGAACCAAAAGGCTTTGTGCAACTTTAAGTTGCGATCAAGAGAGGTCAAGATGGGCTTACACTCGACCATTTTGAATTTTGACAGTAGGTTCATAATGTAATGGCGTTAAGTGAGTAAGATGATAAAGAGC
>NW_028231882.1:0-8329 GCF_043228905.1 Azolla caroliniana | reverse complement strand
AGATTTCTTTAGTACGTAATTTTTTTGTTTTAACATCGAGAATTCTTTCTAGTACATGTGGTTTAGAAGATAAATCTTCAGAAGTAACCAGAGTTTCAATTGTAACTGTATTGTCGCCAGAACCTAGAAGTTCTTTTAGATGACTCACATGAAAGACTGGATGAATTCCAACACCATTGGGAAGAGCGAGACGATAGGCTGATGACCCAATGCGTTTGAGGACTTTAAATGGTCCACAAAACCGTGGGGCTAACTTAGCGCACTTACCCATAGACAATGTCTTAGAATTGTGAGGTACACGTAAAAATACCTTCTGTCCAGGGTTGAATACACAAGGTTGCCTATGATGAACGGCATAAAAACGCGCTCTATCTTGAGTTGTTTTATATTATCTGGTGCAATATGCAACATATCTTGCATATCCCGAAGAAAGTTTTGCGTACTTCGCAACTCATCATGATGTATATTAACATCAATCGGGGCTCGTGGCTGAAAAACCATACATCAACATAAAAGGACTATATCCCGTCGATGTATGCTTGGAGTTGTTATAAGCAAACTCCAAAATTTGGAGATAACGTTCCCATTTTGTTGGTTTTGGACGAACGTATGCTCGAAGCATGTCCTCAATAATTTGATTTACTCGTTCTGTTTGTCCATCGGATTGAGGATGATCCGTGGAGCTCATGCTCAACGTAGTTTCTAACTTCTTGAAGACTTGCGTCCAGAAGTCACTAGTAAACTTTGGATCTCGATCACTCACAATATCCATCAACAACCCATAAAAACGAAATAACTCGTCAACGAATTGGTAAGCCAATTCAGGAGCTGTTATCGTGGTTTTAGTAGCAATAAATCTGGCCATTTTAGTTAGTCGATCAACCACAACCCAGATGGCATCATGGCCTTTTTGGGTGCGTGGAAGGCTAACAATAAAATCCATGGATATACTTTCCCACTTATTATTGGGAATGTCCAAGGGATGTAAAAGTCATGCGGCTTTAAGTCGCTCGACTTTGTTAACCTGACATTGGTGACATTTAGTCACATAGCTATGTATGTTAGGACGCATCTTAGGCCAATAAAATTGAGTGGAGATGAGAACGAGTGTACGATGTATTCTAGGGTGCCCTGTAGAGGGTGCATCATGGCATTAAAAAAGAATCCTCTTTTTGACCTCGGGTAAATTTGGAACACAAACCTTCCCATTACGGTAGAGCAGACCGTTAGCAATGTGGAAGTATTCCTTCGAGGATGTGGTGGTGTCTGTTCCAGACTCAACTCTTGCCCAATGTGGAAGTATTCCTTCGAGGATGTGGTGGTACAAAGATTCATTACATGGACGTCTACTTCCTCTATATAAGTGTCAATAGAAATTCCTAATGAATGAATCGCCCCGTTGATGTATTGTACTCTTCCATCAGCCAAGTGCATCGTGTAGGTGTGATCACTTACGGTGGGTTGGATTCCCCATATCTGAACCAAACGATCATTCACAAAGTTGTGTGAGCTTTCGGAATCAAACAAAAATTGTATGGGAGATCCATTGATATACCCGTTTGCACGTAGTAAATCATTGGGACCCAATACATAGTGAGGGAAAGAACATTGACAATTACTAAAATGATGTGTATAGAGCTGAAGGACATTAGGAATCTGACCTTTATGGTCTGCAACTTTAGCTTTGTTGTCGTGCTCTTTTTGTTGGAGCTTTCGACATTGTTCTTTTGTATGACCCTTCTTTTTGCAAAATACGCAAAAAGGATGTTGTCGCTTACAATCGCGATCCATGAATTCGTTGGGTGTCTTGCATTTCCCAGCAAATTGCGACTACTTAGTCTCGGGCGCTTCGTTGGGTTTATTGTGGTCCTTCTTCGAAGTGCGTTGATAGCGAAGAACTATTTCAACGACCTCTTCGAAGGATTTTGGATCCTTATCGCGCACTATCTAGTGATAGTCCGAATTGGGGATGCCATTGATAAAACAAGCTATTAACCAGTTGTCCCCTTCTAGACCCGATTTTTGGATTTGGGTTCTAGCATGGTGGACATAGTTTTCTAGCAAGGAAAATTTCCGACTAGAGAGGTTCATTAAAGCTTGTGCTGCCTCGGTTCGAGAGGGAGGTTGCAAAAATTGGGCCTTGAAAACTGTGACAAAATCTGTCCAAGTATCGGTCAATTTCCCCAAAGTACGGAGCCCACGCCACCAGGCGGCGGTGTCGTGAAGTTTCGCGCACGTGTGTTGCTTGGGCGGGACCACGGGGGTCTTGGACTAGGGAGTACTCAAGGGATAGAGAAGACCTGAGGTTTGCTTTACGACAATACTACTTCTCGACCCCTTCCCGAGCAAGGTCTTGTTGCTCTTTGTTTTGTGAGGCCGGTGGTTCTCGTTGATCACGACTCATCGACCTTTCGAGATCACCGCATGAGCCAAGTGACCAAACGGGTACAAGCAAGATGAGCACGCAACATGAACGTACAAGGGGACGATAACACAAACACGAATGTCCATACATCTTTATGAGGAGGGGAGGTGCATGGGCACGCCCGAACGCTCCCTCGTCACAAGACGTTGAACGTACGAGGAAGACACAAAACACATGCACAAATGCTCGTACGCCTTTATGAGGATGAGAGGTGCATGGGCAAGCCCGACTCCCTCGTCACGAGACGACCGAACGTACAAGGAAGACACAAACACACGCACAAAATGCTCGTATGCCTTTATGAGGAGGAGAAGTGCATGGGCAAGCCCGAAACGGTCCCTCGTCACGAGACAACCGAACATACAAGGAAGACACAAACACACGCACAAAATGCTCGTACGTCTTTATGAGGAGGAGAGGTGCATGGGCACGCCCGAAACGCTCCCTCGTCACAAGACGGCCGAACGTACAAGGAAGACACAAACACACACACACAATGCTCGTACGCCTTTATGAGGAGGAGAGGTGCATGGGCACGCCCGAATGGTCCCCTCGTCAGAAGACGACCGAACGTACAAGGAAGACACAAACAGACACACAAATGCTCGTACGCCTTTTGTCATGGCAAGACTCGAACCCATGACTTTATGCTACATGGGTCGAGCTCTTACCATTAGATTAGGAATTATATTTTGTAGGATATTATTTTCATTTATACTTTATCATAGAAAATTGATGTATATTCCAGATCTCTCTGGAACATTCTAGAAGCTTCAAGATTATTCCTAAAAACACTATAAAAGGAGGCACAAGGCATTGTTTTGAACCAAATTGGTTCAACACCAGTCTTAAGCCTCTTAGCCGATTTGTACTTATCTTTCATATAATACAAGAGCTGCTGTCATCATCTTATTTCTCTCTCTCTCTCCTCTTCTCACTTCCTCTCTCTCGGGAATCTTACGCAGTCCTGTCTTCTTAGTACTAATAGTACTACTCTTCTTAGTACTAATTCCATCTCTGCTTTAGTACTATTCCTGACAGTTTGAACCAATTTTCCCTCTAGCCTACTTGTCACTCTCCCTCATCCTCCTACCCTTTTCCCTATACTATGGCTACTGTTAACGCCCAAGAATACCAATCCGTTTTCTCTGAGCTACAGTGCCTAAAAGAAAAGTTTGTTGCCCTGGAACAAGAAAACCAACGGCTGATAGGGGATCTGCAACAAATCGCTCTAGAAAAACAACAAACGCAACAACAACATGGGGAGTTAGCGTTACGGGTACAACAACTCGAAGCAGCGTTGCAACAACAAGGATCCAGTCCCCAAGGATTTCATAAAGAGCCCAAGATTGGACTTCCTGTGAAATTTGATGGAACGCGTTCGCAATTCCGGGGATTCCTTAATCAGGTACGCTTAGTCATCCAGATGCATCCTTCCCGATATCCCACTGATGCATCTCGAGTCGGCCTAATAGGCACGCTACTTAGCGGCTCAGCCTTGGCATGGTTTGCTCCGCTTCTAGAAAAACAATCACCCTTACTTAATAACTTTGAAGATTTTATTGGTGAGTTTAAAGCCTGCTTTGGAGACACCGACAGCATCAGGACGGCGATCAACAAGATCCGGCGATTGCGTCAAGGCGATCGTCCAGCCTCTGCCTACGCGGCGGATTTCCGCCTACTTGCTTCAGATATACCCTGGGATGATCAAGCACTAATGGAGCAGTTTCGCTATGGCTTGCGAAACGATGTCAAAGATCTACTTCTAACTTTCCCCGAAGAACCAAAGTCTCTTACGGAGGCAATTAGTCGAGCAGTTCGATGTGACAACCGCCTTTTTGAACGGCGTTCAGAACGTCAATTACAGATACCACGCTCTAGGCCAGAGCCCACTTACGCCGCAGTTGCGGCTAAACCGTTTGCACGAGACACACCTCAAGCAAATACTTCGACACCGATGGAGATCGATACCATGCGTCGACGCGGCCCGTTATCGGAAGAAGAAAAGCAACGACGACGTGCCAATCGATTATGTCTTTATTGCGGTGGACCAGGACATATCGCCATCAATTGTCCCCATAGGCCAAGAAGACAGGTAAATCAAATCGTCGCCTGTACTAAACCAGAGTCAATTCTTCCCTTTGGAGTGTCTGATAGTATTAATAGTACTAATAGAGTGTCAGATAGTATTCATAGTACTAATAGCCCAAGTATCTCAAATAAATTTGAAATCCTTAGTCAATTAGATGAAGAGTTAAACGATTGAGTCCAGCCAAAATAGGAGCCATTTGGTTGGACAGCAGCCCTAGATCTGTACAGCCCATTAGTGGTTCCATTCCTTCCAAGCAAGTTAGCAATGTGTTCCTAGCCCAAGTCATTGTTAGTACTAAAAGTACTCCCCCAGTACCCGTCCTAGCACTTTTAGATTCCGGAGCTAATTCCTGTTTCATGGATCGAAATTTTGCCCAAGCTTCTCAGATATCCTTAAGAAAACTTCCTTGTCCCGCATCTGTAGTGGTCATTGATGGTCGTCCCATTGCTTCCGGGAATATTGTAGAAGAATCAGAACCCATTCAAGTTGTCCTAGGTAGTTTTGTGTGTATAATATCATTTAATATAATTAGTAGTCCAGAGCATCCCATTGTCCTAGGATTACCTTGGCTTGAATTACATAATCCAGCCATAGATTGGAGAACAAGAGAAGTTCGATATCGACCACCCCAAGAATCAACTCACCGAGTTTCGACCATTTCACTCCATCAACTACGCGAAGAAGGACCCAAGGAGGCAATGTTCCTATTTGCCATATCAGTACATCCTTCTAGCACTATTAAGAAGGACTCCTCAATACAACTTCTGGCAAAATATCATCCTTATGCCGATGTATTTGACAAGGTAAAAGCCGGTACCCTTCCTCATCACCGTCCCTATGACTGTCCCATCGATTTACAACCAGGAACCGAGCCACCATGGGGACCAATTTACAACTTGTCACCCACCGAGTTAGAAGTCCTTCGAGCCTACATAGAGGAGAACTTGGCAAGCGGGTTCATCCGTCATTCAAAATCTCCGGCCGGTGCACCCATCTTCTTTGGCAAGAAGAAAGATGGCTCACTTCGTCTTGTCGTTGATTACCGCGGATTGAATAAAGTCACCATCCGGAATAGGTATGCACTTCCTCTTATATCAAGTCTTTTAGAGCGAGTTAATGGTGCCAAGTTTTTTACTAAAATCGACCTACGAGGAGCGTATAATCTCGTGCGGATCCGACCGGGAGATGAGTGGAAGACCGCTTTTCGCACGCGGTATGGGCATTTCGAGTATACTGTTATGCCGTTTGGCCTAACCAATGCACCCGCAGTCTTCCAACACATGGCAAATGATATATTCAGAGACCTCTTGGATATCTGTTTGATCATTTATCTGGATGATCTCTTGATTTATTCGAAGACCCAGGAAGAGCACGATTCTCATGTACTATTAGTACTAAAGCGACTCCGCGAGAATGGTCTTTATGCCAAGCTAGAGAAATGTAGCTTTGACTGCAAGCAAGTGGAATTTCTAGGCTACGTCATCTCCTCAAAGGGCATCGCCATGGATCCAGCTAAAATCCAAACTGTACTAGAGTGGCAAATTCCACGGTCGGTACGAGATGTACAATGTTTTCTAGGCTTTGCTAACTTCTACCGTAAGTTTATACAGGATTACTCGAAGATTATTTTACCTCTCACACAACTTACGAAGAAGGGCCAAGCATTTCTTTGGTCCATCGAAGCAGATATGGCTTTTCGGCATCTTAAGAAAGCCTTTACATCAGCACCGATTCTAGCTCATGTGGATACAAGCAAACCATTCATCATGGAGGCCGACGCATCAGATTTCGCCCTCGGTAGCATCCTTTCTCAACAAGGCGATAAAGAAGAGTTGCATCCGGTGGCTTTCCATTCGCGCAAATTCAATGTCGCAGAAATCAACTACGAAATACATGACAAGGAGTTATTAGCCATCGTGGATTCATTTGTACAATGGCGGCATTTCTTAGAGGGCTCTCCACATCAGGTCATTGTCTTTAGCGATCATAAAAATCTTGCTTATTTTCAGAACGCTCGCGTACTAAATCGACGGCAAGCTCGGTGGGCGCAATTCCTCACGCGTTTCAACTTCGAAATCACATATCGACCGGGGAAGCAGCAAGGAAAAGCAGATGCATTATCACGGCGTTCATATCTTGCACCTCGTCCTGGTGACGCAACATTTGATAATCAAAAGCAAGTAATCTTGGGACCAACACGATTGCACACGACGCGGATTTTTCACACCCCGATGGATTCACAGATTACCGATGACATACGTGCAACCTTGAAGACGGATAGTTTTGCTCAAGACATCCTGGCGCACATTGATACTTCTCGGGCATCTTGTTCTCAGTCTCAACAACCAGGTATTGACTACCGACAATTCGAATATCATGATGGTTTGTTATTCTTTAAAAAGCGCGTATATGTCCCCGATTGCTCCTGTCGTCTTCAAATCGTCCAACATTGTCACGACACCCATACGGCGGGACATTTCGGTAGTACCAAGACGTTGGAGTTAGTGCAGCGATCTTTTTGGTGGCCCCACATGCGCCATTTTGTCGACGACTACGTTCGGACCTGTGATGCTTGCTGCCGAGCAAAGATGCCACGACACCATCCATATGGCTTGTTGGAACCTTTACCAATTCCAAGTAAGCCATGGCAGTCTATTTGTCTTGATTTTATTACAGATCTGCCGGTCTCGAAGGGGTTCGATGCTATCCTAACCGTCGTCGATCGATATACGAAGATGGCACATTTTGTGCCATGTACTAAAGCCATCACTAGCGAGGAAACCGCCGCTCTTGTTATGCGTGAGGTATTTCGGCATCATGGCCTACCAGACAGTATTGTCAGTGACCGAGGCCCGTAATTTGTCTCCAAATTTTGGCAGCATCTCTTCAGGATGCTCAAGGTCTCCTGCAACCTCTCCTCCGGCTACCATCCTCAAACTGACGGACAGGCGGAACGAACAAACCAAACGTTGGAGCAATATCTCCGGTGTTTCCTGAGTTATCAACAGGACGATTGGGCCGAGATTCTCCACTTTGCGGAGTTTGCGTATAATAATGCTATTCACTCCTCGACTCGGGTCTCCCCATTTCTCGCTTATACCGGTTTCCATCCTCGCTGGTCGGTGATCGACACTCCGGAGCTACCTACCAACCCTCGTGCCGAGGACCATTTGGAGAGGCTACGCAAGATCCAGATGGATCTCTCTACTCACCTTCGTCATGCTCAACACACACAGAAGACTTATGCGGATCGTCATCGGATTCCCTCCTCTTTTGCCATCGGAGATCGAGTATGGCTCTTACGTCGTCACATCAAGACTACTCGACCGTGCGACAAGTTGGATTATCGACGACTCGGTCCTTTCCGTATTACGGGGAAGATTAATGATGTCACCTTCCGCCTGGATCTCCCTCCGCAGCTTCAGATACATCCGGTTTTCCATTGTTCTCTTCTTGAACCTTATAAAGCAAACACCATTCCCGATCGTGTGACACCACCGCCGCCCCCGCTGGAGTTGGACGCCGGCCCGGAGTATGAAGTTGCTGCCATCCTCGATTCCAAACTTGTTCGCAACAAACTTTATTACTTGGTCGATTGGCTCGGTTATAGTCCGAGCGAACGTACTTGGGAACCCGTCGAGAATGTTGCCAATGCACAAGATCTTCTTGCTGATTTCCACCGAAAGTATCCGGACAAACCCGGTCCACAGTTAGCGCCGACTCGTTCCACTCGTCGTCTTTAAGGGGGAGATAGTGTCATGGCAAGACTCGAACCCATGACTTTATGCTACATGGGTCGAGCTCTTACCATT
>NW_028231881.1:0-8370 GCF_043228905.1 Azolla caroliniana | reverse complement strand
GCATGGTTTCCGGATGCGCGACGCCAGACCTGGCCATGGTCAGGTGGATAGCGTACATCAAGTCCCTGAATCCGGAAGTACGACTAACCGATTCTTCCTCTCGGCCACGCCGTTCTGCTCCAGCGTGTATCTACAACTGAATTCGCGTTGAATTCCCATTTGTTGTTGATAACCATTGAATTGACCAGAAAAGTACTCTTTCCCGCCATCCGACCGCAGGCACTTGATCTTTCGTCCCGTTTCCGTTTCCACGAACCCTTTGAGGTCCCAGAAACAGTCGAAGACTTCGCTCTTCCTCTCAATGAGGTAGATCCACGTGTGCCGCGTGTGGTCGTGGATGAAGGAAACGAAATATCGGCTCCCGCCAAGACTAATGTTTTGTGTCGGCCCCCATACATCGGAGTTTATAAGGTCGAGCTTGTTTGGGCTCCGGTTTCGCTCGTTTGGGAAAGGAAGTCGGTGTTGCTTCCCGAGCTGGCCGGCTTCACAAATTTGTGCCTTTCGGCCACTAAATTTGGGCAATCCGAACACTACCTATTTCAATTGCAGATCTTGAAGCCGCTGGTAGTTGACGTGGCCTATCCGCTTGTGCCACAAGTCGATGTCCAACTCAGATTTTTGTCCCTTCGCGAACATTGCGGTGCCGCCGTCAGTGGAGTCGAGGATGAACATCCTCCCGTCTCTGCGCCCTTGCGCAATCACACGCCCTTCTTCCTCAATGAAGCACCCGAGGTGTGTAAACCGAACCTCCATCCCTTGGTCGACGATTTGTCCGACCGAGACCAAGTTCTTCGTGCTTGTCGGAACGTGCAACACGTTCATGAGTTTCCCTTTCTGCCCGACATGGCTAAGGGGAACTTCTCCGACATTCGTGATCGGATACGGAGTGTCATGTCCAGTTGCGACTACTCCAGGTTGTATCGGTTTTTCTAGGTACGAGAACCACTCCTTATGGCTCGTCATGTGGTTTGACGTGCCGGAGTCTACGTACCACACCTCGTCCGATCTCGGGGTGGTCTGTTTCATTGAGTTTGCTTCGTGTCTCGTCACGAAGGCAGACCCTTCTCCGGCTCTCCCGGAGTCTTCGGCGTAGTGCGATCGCTGCCGATTTCCCTTGTCGGTATTTCCGGAGCCGTTTCCGGAACCGGTTCTCTCCGAATTGGCGCGCTTCTTCCAGCACTCACTTTCCCTGTGGCCTTTCTTGCTATAGTACCAGCACTCCGCGATGGCCTTCCCTTGCCGGTTCTCATCGCTTCGACTCCCCCTGTTTCCGGAGGGTCCGGAGTTGCTGTCGGCATCACTTCGGTGCCTTCTTCCTTGATCTCGTTAGCCGCTTCCATTGCGTACCGACTTGCCTCATCCGCCACGACCACGGGGCCTTTCTCCCTCCGTGTACAACATCTTGCTATCGGTGTGCGTGCTTGTCGACGCACCCGCGTGGTTCTCCTCTACCAGGAGCATCGACTGTAAGTCGGAAAAGGACGGCGTATTCTCCCGAGTACACACAGCCGTTCGGAACGCTCCGAACTTCGACGCCAAACCTCTGAGACAGATCTGGACCATCTCGCTCTCCTCGATGTTCACCTCTATGGAGGCAAGGGAGTCGCAGATATCCTTGATCTTCGAGGTATAGTCCGCTACCAACAAGTCGTGTTGTCGTAGGTTGCTCAACTCTTGTCGAAGCTGAAGCTTCTTGGCTATGGTGCTTGTGGCGAAAATCTTCTTCAGATTTTCCCACGCACCCTTCGACGTCTTTGCATCTCGAACATAGCTCAATAGTTGTTCGCCCACACACGACGCGAATCAGTATAATACCCTGCTGGCCGATTGCTCCCACGACGGGAAGTCTCTGTGTGTCTATTCGGGTGCCACGTCATTAGCTCCTTCGACATAACTCCAGTAGCCGTGCCCGAGCAGGTACTGGTGCATCTTGTAGGACCAAGACGCGTAGTTGGTTCTATCGAGCTTCTCTGTTGGAAGAGAGCTCACCATGCCTCTATCCATCGTTCTTCTTGTTCTTCTTCGTCAAGGTGTGTCGGCTGCAGAGAGGTTCTCAACCCTCGCACTCTGATACCATGTAAAGAGTAACGTGCGGAAGCAAGTATGAAGATCGAACAGAAGGAAGAAAACTCAGGTTTAATGGAGAGCTTGAGCTTACGCAGTATACGCGGGATAGACAGAGAGAGTGATAGACAGAAAACACAAGAACTTTATTCAAAAAACTCTATTCACCATTCTCTATACATATGTGTGTTCAATGAAAACTTTTATACAAGTCCTAGAAGGATTGACCGAAGTACTGACAGTACTTCAATGCTCACTAAGAGCTCCTACACTAACTCCCAAATATATTCCTCATGGAATATCTTTCCTAACTGCCTCCCGGTTTACGCACCGATCCGGCCCTACCTACGCATCGGTTTACGCATTCGGCCTAACCGATCGGTCCCAACCGATCCGGTCCTCGGCTTCTTCAGCCGATCCGGCCGATGTTGAGCTTGTCTCTCAACACTCAAGGTGCTTATATAGCCAGGGCCTTAAGTTTCCTATCTATGTGGGATAGTTCTAATTTCCCTATCTTCTCAAACTTTATTTTCACATAACTTGATATGTATTTCTCCATTTTGTATAAAGTAAAATACGTTTTGAAGCTCTTGAGTATATCCATCTTTCTATAGTAAGCTACTAATCTAATCTATAATAATTATTTCATTATTTTTTTACGTAGTGTGTGAAGATTCACACGATAGCATTGTTCCACTTGACTATGGAATAGTCGGAGGAATTTTGTTTTCAAGGCCTCAAATGTGACAAAGCTTCTGGGTAGGTGCTTTGTGTGCTAGCGGGCCGCCGGTCCCTCTAATCCCGCAATTTTTGACCGTTCAGCTTCTGGTTCGGTCAGCCTTTGGGATACATGGTTCGCTTCCCATGTTTGTAGAAACGCATAGACATGCGCCTCTGTGTCAGGGTCATTACGGTACTTTGGATACGGGTACGACATGGTGTAGTCTTCAAGAGGTTGTACCGGAGATGTGTGGTTTAGTTCTTGCTCTACGGGTGGTGTTGGTGCACGGCTTTCCGATGTCTCCGTGGTTGGTGTTGATGAGCCGCCCGATTCGTCGTTCTCCGGATTGTCCGGTGTATCGTGGTTGCTTTTGTAATTCGACTAAACACTTTGTTCACTATCTGATTCCGACTCTAAGGTCAAGAATGCCTCTGAGTCTTCGTTGCCTTCGGCAAGCCTCCGCAGTTGCGCTTCTACCTCTTGCAGGCTCATCAGACTACTGCCCTCGTTGGAAAATTCATTTTTTTGGAATCGAAGTGCGTCTTCCGCGACCCTCCGAAGCACCCTTGGAAAAGACCGATCCTGTTGGATCTCCTCGGCCGCTTGTTGGAAGGTTGCCTACCTTTCTTGTCTTTCGGCAAGTCTTCTCCTCGTTTGGTGACTGGGTCGTTAGTCGGTCGAGACATCCATCCCTCGGTGTTCTGTGCTCACGGTAGGAATCGTGGTCGCCAAAAATTGTGTTATCCCTTAGGCTGGATAAGCCCTAACACAGGGTGTCCCTATGGAACACTTCACCATAGGGTAGTATGGGGAGATATGGATGGACTGTGATAGCGAACGGGTCTTAACAAGTTACTAACCCATACGATTAATGATCGTAATACACGCGTAAGATGAATTAACTTAAGCTCAGAACAGTAATCAAATAGACACTTAATCATATGCAAAATAACAACACTTCTATTAATTATCCGTCGTTGATTACATTCTTGCCGGGTCCTTTTATAGGTCTCCGACTGAGTTACAAACCGGTGCTAACCGGCAACCGGCAATGATCCGGCCCGGATCCGAATCGGCATACCGATTCTGGGTTCGTCCGTCCGCTTCTCAAAATAGCATAATACTTATTAATTTCAACTCCCTATTCCTAATTAAATACCCCTTTTACATTCTGGACTCTAACCGGCCCTTTTTGCCTTGCCGGCCAACATTCGCTAATGTGACCGTCTCAAACTTCTTCGCTAGTTCTTCAATGATGTCATCAATCTTCTTTTCTTCCGGGTTGCTTTGTTTGGACGGCTCAAGCACTTTTGGTTGTCTCATTTTCTCCCCACTAAATCCTGCCAAGTCAGTGTCATCAACCCATTGACGATGCTTGTCGAGCCTGTTGCACACTCGGTTCATCGCAATCCAGTCTACCACAAGCATGTTCTCTTGGGTATCATCTTCGAGGAGACTCCCCAATTCTCCTCTATCCTTCATATCCACAACTTCAAGAAATACAATGTCTTGTCCTCCTCAAGCAACACTTGGTCCGTAGCGGGGAGACGATTAAACATCTAGTCAAACTCGCCGTATACCCTCGAGGTGCTCATCTTCTTATTTTTCTTCTCAATCAACTTCATCAAGACATGTCATCCTCGACAAATCTTCCGTCGCGAACTCCGCTAATAATGCTTTCTCAAACTCAGACCATGTTGTCTTCCCTTCTTGAAGCTCGATGACCCGCCTTTGGACGTTGTTGGCAACAACTCTCTTGAAACTGGAGATTTGACGTGCTTCAGACACATCCCTCTGATTCATCTCCCTTTTGTATGCATCAAGGAACATCGTAATGTTCTTCAAATTGATCCTCGATCTCCACGACACGGTCGACAACATTCTACATGCTTGCATCGTTGTCCTGAGCTCTCATCATTTGTTCGACGATTACATTCATCCTTTCCCGCTTGATTGCTTGAGGATGCCATCTCCAAGTATCGATCGATCTTCGTGTTGATCTTTCCTACCTCTTCTTCATGTTGGGTTCACCAAGAAAGATGTCGAGGAAATCCTCGCGTGTTCGTTAAATGAAGCAGGACCACCGGGGTCCTAGACCGGAAGGATTCGAAGTTTGTACTAGCTTTAGCAAGAAAGTATTTAAGAGA
The DNA here is from genome assembly GCF_043228905.1 of Azolla caroliniana. Classification (NCBI taxonomy): domain Eukaryota; kingdom Viridiplantae; phylum Streptophyta; class Polypodiopsida; order Salviniales; family Salviniaceae; genus Azolla; species Azolla caroliniana. Next base: position 3,438 of record NW_028231881.1, on the reverse strand, counting down.
GAGAGAGAGAGAGAGAGAAAGATTGAGAGACAGAGATTCCAATTTGGAGACAGATTGAGAGAGAGAGAGAGAGATTGCAGTTGAACCCTTGACTTCAATTTTGAGAGACAAGCTACATCACCAATAAGATGTCCCCATGCATAGCTTACCTCCCATCTTTTTTCAGTTTTTTCCTTTATAGATACCCCCATGCATATGATGCATGTGAGGGTACAAGACATGCATACAATGCATGGAGTGCATGAAATGCACGCAATGTATGTTTGCCATTTGGCGTTCATGTATCACATGTGATACATGATGACCATGTCACTCATCCAAGCTCTCATGTATGAGAATTTACATGTGAAAAGTACAATGATGAAAATAAACTTCAAAGAAACAACTTAGCCTAATGGTATGTTAATTGTCTCCCATCTTGGCCGTGTAAGATTCAAAACCCATGTGCACATTAATGTGATAATATACAAGTGTAACCATCCCCCCTTTCATGCATGTGCACATTGCATCGTCTAGGTTTTCTCCTTTCCACGTGATTTTCACACCATTGCTAAAAATCTTTAGGATAACGTGAGCCTTCCCTTCGACCTGACCTTAGTCTGGACTTGTCCGGGTTCAAGGGACTTCTATTTCATCCTCTTCCTCGGTTCATGTCACCTTTTGTGACTAAGGCCTTTGGGTCGGCATTGGACTCTCTGTCCTTCCAGCGAGCTTCTTCATTCAATAAGCTCGACTTCACCGTCTCTAGGGATAAATATTTCCCTTCCAGTCCGGCGTTATCCAATGAGAAAGATAGCTATCTGGAAGTGATCCTAGTAGCAATAGCGCCAATACCTCGTTGGCAAGAGGTACTTCTAGAGAGGTTGCCTGATTGATTAGTCCTTGGCAGGCGTTTAGGTGCTCTCACTATCTTTGTGAAGACTGAGACTTTATTTGCGACGTTCTTGTTCTCGAACATGAAACCCGATCTTCTTCTAGAGGACTTCAACATCTGTCTCTTGGTTGAAGTTGTTGTATAGACTCATGTCTATAAAACACCTTATGTATGCCACTGCCTTCAAATGTATGACTTCCCAAGTCGATGTATCGATCTTGTCAGGCTTGGTCTTGCCGTATTGCACCGCCAACCATATATCTAGGTCATACATGACATCTAGTCACCCAAAACTATAGCATTTCTTGTTTGGGTTTACATCTAGGTCATGCATGACTTCTAGTCACCCAAAACTTATGACATTTTGTATGCTCATGAGAAAAAGCACAATCCTCAATTCAAATAACTAAATAATGATCACATTTTTTTAAAACGTGGTTTTCATATGAAGATGAAACATATCAAAATACATCACCTCATTTGAGATTGCCAAGAGAAGAACCAAATTAGTCTATAGAAGGTGCATATGAGAAACAACATTCAACATGTCTAATAAAGGCTCTATTGTGACCTACTTCCGCCATTCTTGTGGATTAATGTGGATTATTGACTTGTTTATTTTCTAATATTTGAAACATGCTCATTAGATGGGAAATGGGAAATGTATATTGTTGTATGTACATAAGGAATTGCCCATAGTGTTCGCCTTCGATGTGGTTTGGGTCATGGATGGACAAATCAAGAATGAGTCATGTAGTGAAATTTGGATTAATTCGATGAGTATGCCCTGCCGATTGACTAAGGAATTTTACCTAGTGCACTCATATTTAATTACATCTTCACGGTGAACTATAACATTGATGTTCTCTCTTCACATCTTCACGCTGAAGGCTATTACAAAGCTACTTCAATAAAGAAGAGGGGGTAAAACATACATCGGCTTTTTACTAATAGCCTTACATGTACATCCCTTTCCACATAATTAGAAACTTCCTTTGCACTTATTTTTAAATGGACCAAAAATGAGCCTTGCAATGATATTCTTAAGTCTAACGTGAGGAATTGATACATAAATAGGAAAGTTCGAAAGTACCCCTTTACTATCTCTCAAAATTCAATTCAAAGTGACATTGACAATCCATCCTCTAGACTTAAAAGCACATCCACATCAACGCTCTTGTACAAATTTGAAGAATTCGAATATTGCGTCTAATAGAATCAAAATCTACATCATTGTTGTTTGCATGGGTGAACCATGAAATTAAGCTTTGAACATGAAAAACAAAGAATTCTCTTTCACATGGGGAGGTCACAAAGGAAAAACTTATGATTTGAGAATACATAGGTTCAAAACATTTACTTACTACATACATACTATGCTTCATTTTGGAGTAGTCCAAGTTTGCCATGTAAAATGTGGAACTAGGGATGATTTTGTTTTGTGCCATGGATGTCCTAGACAGATCAAAAGGTAAAGGTGTAGGTGTCCAAACTGCAAAGGATCAACATACATACATACATACATACATACATGGGGTGGTGGTCCCATAGAGCATGGAATGGAATGGAACTCTTCTCCGCTTCCTTCAGAGGGAGGGAGGGAGGGAGGGAGAGTTCAGATGATGCATCCTCTCTCTCTCTCTCTCTCTCTCTCTCTCTCTCTCTCTCTCTCTTCACACTTCTTTCCGTTCCTTCCTTCTCCGTTCATCCGTCGTTGCCTCGCAATGAGCAAAAAGGGTGTTACATGGACACATGGATATACATATGTATGTATGTATGTATGTTCATGTTGTTGGAGGAGGAGAGAGAGAGAGAGAGAGAGAGAGAGAGAGAGGGTGGATTTTATTTTATAAGACAGAATCCACCCACCATCATAAAATAAAATAATGAATGAATGAATAAATGAATTCTGTATAAGAAATAAAAAGGAAAGAAAGATCAAACCTTCCTTCTTCTTCTTTTTTGGAGATTTTAGAGTTTTCGAGTAGTAGTGTAACAACTTCTTCTCACAAAGATGTAATGTCAAAATAGTAGCGATGGATAAATGGATCATCCGTTACAGGAGGTAGTGTCTGCTTCATTTCTTTTCATTATAGTGCGTGGGTTATTCTCTGATAGAAAGGAGACCAGAAACTCCACAGGATCAGATGGCCTGCGCATCATGACACAACCAGATTGTTATGAGCATAGAAGAAAAGAAAAGAAAAGAGGTGTGGCTTCTTCGTGTTTTTGGTCTAGGGTTTCCATAGTCTTTTTTTAAGGAACATGGATAGAATTCTTCTTTCTTCTTTATTTATTTACAGGAGGTGTATCCTGGTACCAAGGTTTTGCGTAATTAAAAATCGTTTTGGTTGAATACCTTTGAAGGACAAGCTTCTGCAGGGCTTTGAGGAGAAGAGAGAGCACAGTAGTGGATTCCAGGTATTGACGAACAGGCATGGATTTCCGCTGCTGCTCCTTCTCCTTCTCCTTCTCCATTTCCATTTCCATTTCGGTAATGGCAAGAGCAGCAGCATTATTTAATATTTGGGTGGTCACGGAATCATCATCACCATCAGCAAGAT
>NW_028231880.1:0-8389 GCF_043228905.1 Azolla caroliniana | reverse complement strand
AGCCCAACTGTAACTCGGTCACGGAGGTACGGAGGTTCTTGGGAGCATGCGCGTTCTACCACATATGGATCCCGCATTACGCCCACGTTGCCGAGCCGCTATACGAGTTGCTGAAAAAGGGGCGAAAATTCGAGTGGCGAGACGAGCATACGGAGTCGGTCCGAAAGATGAAGGAGGCTCTTGTTGCAGCTCCGGCACTCCGGAAGGTTGTCTACGAGAAAGGCACTCCCATCTACATAACGGTAGATACAAGTCCGACCGGGATCGGATGGGTCTTCAACCAAGAAGATGAGGACGGCATTCGGTTCCCAATCCGGTTCGGCGCGAAGGTCCTCAACGAGCGACAGCGAGGATACGCCCAGGTTAAACGCGAACTCTGGGGTATCGTTTCGGTGGTGAAGGCCGATAAAGACTATTTGATCGGGACAGAGGTGATTATCGAGACGGACTGCCTGCCGATTCTTGATATGGTTTCCAGATGCGCAACCCCGGACCTAGCAATGCTCAGGTGGATAGCGTACATCAAGTCCCTGGATCCGGAAATACGACACATTTCCGGGAAAGACAATGCCATGGCCGACATGCTTTCGAGGGCGCGATTCGACGACGAGGGCGGCATGGTTTCGGAGGACGAGGAAGTTGGCGTGGACTTCTTCGAGGCGGCTTACGTGATAACCGAGGGGGGGAGCACTCCGGCGCTTAACGATTTCAACGAGAGCAAGTACGACGGGGAGTGGCTGCAGATTGGGGGATTCTTGAGGACGATGACGCCGGACGCGTCATGGACAAAGAACGAGGCCAACCGGATCCGGAAGAAAGCATACCGATTCTTTCTCCGGGACGGATACTTGTGGAAGCACCCGAAGAAGAGAAACGGCATCCCGCTCCGAGTAGTGGCGATGGAGGAGGAACAGGAGGAGTTGTTGAAGGCCTACCACGACAGCCCCTGGGCTGGACACCGTGGGACGTGGGCCACGTTCGAGAAACTAAAGGGGAAGTACTGGTGATCGGGACTGTACCGGGACGTGCATCGGTTCGTGACAACTTGTGAGAGTTGTCAGATACACTCCATAGTCCGACATCGGGACGAGCTTCACCCTACATACCCTCCGGCCATCCACTTCAAATGGATGGTAGATTTGGTGACAATGCCGATGGGCGTAGGGCAGATGCGATATCTGGTGTTGGCCCGGGAGGACCTGACGAACCAGGTGGAAGGCCGAGCCCTGCAGAACAAAACGACCGCGGTCGTGTGTCGGTTCCTGATCGAGGACGTGATATGCTGGTACGGGTGCGTCGGGAAGATCGTGGCTGACCGCGGGGAGTTGGACGCCGAAGAGGCCGAGGAGTTGTTCGACCGGTTAGGGGTCAAGCTCTCGCTCACCACAGCGTACAATCCGGAGGCGAACGGGAAGGTGGAGCGCGAACACGGACCGATCGTCAAAGCGCTAGTCCAGGCGTGCGGAGGCCAGGTCGGGAACTGGCCACGACTGTTACCTTATGCCTTGTGGGCGACCGGACAACGCACAGTTCGGTAACCGGGTTCATGCCGTCAGAGCTCATGTTCGGACAGAAGCCGATCATGCCGATGGAACGGACGATCTCCTCTTGGGCGATAGTGGACTGGAGAAACAAGATGAGCTGGGCAGAACTGCTAGCGGCGCGTATACGGCAGCTCGAGCGGAGGCCAGAGGACGTGGAACGAGCGGCGGAGAGACTTCGGACGGCGAGGATGAGGAACAAAGCCCGGTTCGACCGAACGCACCGGCTCCGACCAAAGAAAATCGAGGAAGGCGACTGGGTGCTAGTCTACGACAGCAGCCTCGACAACCAGCACCGGGCAACACGGAAGTTTGCAAAGCGGTGGTTCGGGCTTTACGTGGTAACGAGCGCCAACGACAACGGGACGTATCACCTGGCGGAACTCGACGGTACGAGGATGGTGATACCGGTAGCAGGGAAGCGGATCAAAGCGTTCAAGAAGCGCCACGACGGCGAACCGGATCTAAGAGGCCTGGACAGCGACGACGAACAGTCCGAAACGGAGGACGAACCGATGGACGAGGAACCGGAACCCGGACCGGTTTTCTCCAACCAGAACCCAATTTTGGCGCATACCGGTGGATGCGCGGTTAGGTGGGGGCGGATGTCGTGAAGAAAACCGTCCCTTAGCGCAATCGGTGCATAGCACGCGTGAACCGGCTCTTCACGCGTGCACGCCCTTTAATGTGTATAATAGAGAATTAGGTACAAGGGTATATCCTAGGTAGTTAGATTCAGTAGGTAGGAAGTTAATGAGGGAAACAGCTCCCTTCTTGAAGCTATAAAAGAGAGGGAGACGCGGGGAGATAAGGGCATTATTGAGGAGGACGAAGTGTTGTCGGACCGAAACCGAATGCTTCTCCTCTGTTCGTTCTCCATCGCTCTTCTTTGCAGGTTTTCGGGAGGCTCGCGCTGCTTCAAGGAACGCCCGTGTGCTTCCGGCAGCACCTCCATCCTATCCCCTTTCGTGCGCAGACGAGCAGGCATCGGCATCTGTTCGCCGGCCTGTTCGGTTGTAACCGCTCGCGTGCTCTGTTGTTTATTTGTCATTCATTAATATACAAATATTCGTGTCTCTCTGTCTCTCTGTCCATTCGTGTCTTCTGCATTGACAGGACCGTGTCCCTGTGTTTCTTTGCTCATAGGTAACCGAACGTCTCTCTCTTTCTCTTTCCCCTTCTATCACCTGCTCTTTGGTTCAAGACCCCGGTGGTCCCGCCTCGTTTCTCCACGCACGCGTGTAGTAACGCGACAACGTACGTGAACGTTTGCATACGTTCGGGTATAATACGCGACATTCGTTTGGATTTTTTTTCCTTTTAGTTTTTTTTAGTTTTTTTTTCTGATATTCATAATTTGTTGGGAACAAAAGTGACGTATGACACACACACACACTTTGATAGAGCTTCTCTCTCCCTCACACAAACAAAACCCTTAGCTCCTCTCTCTCTCTCTCTCTAGACATACACTCAACCATTGTCTCCTCACACATGCAAAACAGGGCATCTCTCTCTAGACCACACATGCTCTCTCTCTCTCTTTTTATGGTAAGCTAATTATCGTAATTAGCTTACCCTAGTGGTAAGTCGATAACACTACAAGCACTGTGTCTTGGGTTCGAAACCCAATTTCCTCACCTCTCTATTATATACTTCATATATATCTCTATTTCACTAGATGCCATTGTGGAATGTAGGGGTTGAACCCATGATCTCTCTCTCTCTCTCTAGAAAGAGAGCCTTAGTTCTTCAATTTAAAGACTTAGACTCTAGAATCACTTTCTTTAAGAAGAGACCAATTCTTCAAGGACTGGGTGGGGACCCTATCTATCTCGATGAAGACCTCACCAAGATGCAAATTGAGCATCGCAAGAGTTGTATGCAAAAGGTTATGCAAGCTCGTAAAGAAAGGCATCGCGCCTTTTATCGAGATGGGCGAGTGATCATAAATGATCTCACTACTAATTGACGGCGTGTGGCCCATGTGACAGAAAACACACTTAGGATGACCTTATGGAATTGTAACGGTGCACTTTGGACACACCCCGGCAGTCTAGAGGAGATATTAAAGGAATCAAATATAGTTTGCCTAGTAGAAACACAGCAAAGCCCAAATAGGGGACTTTCATGAGTCGAAGGATTTCGTTGGGAGTCGGCTTTTAGACAAACCTCACGTCGATGCACTACCAGGGGATCTGGAGGTGTCACAATATTGTTTCGGAGGGAGCTACATAATAGGATAGAAATACTGAGCACAGTCCCAAAAGCTCGTTTTATGTTGGTGAAAGTCTCCACAAGCAAGGACAAGGCAGTATTTTTCGCCATTTGTTACTTCCCCCCGAAAGGCTCTCGTTATAATTTGGCTGGCGAGGCGAGATTAGTTGATGAAGGAGTGCCACATGGGCCTTCCCCATATGAACCTCTATCGGATGACATAATCCGATATTCTTCCCAAGGAGAAGTATTCCTTGTAGGAGACTTTAATGCGAGAACCCAATCCCGACAATGCACAATATTTCAAATGAACAGAAACCTAGAAATGGTAAATGTCGATCCTTTAGACATAGACACCACACGTAGATCAAAGGATCAAGGTGCAGACGCCACGAGCTTTGGCCATCATTTGCTCGAACTTGGCAGTCGGCACCAGATGGGCATAGTCTATCTCGGAGTCACTTTCAATGCCTGCTCAGGTAAATTTTCGATGACACAAGCAGCGAAGGATAGACTTACAAGAGGACATGCATCCCTCTCACTCCTCAAGAGACAATGCCACCAAGCATACTTCCAAGATTCACGAACTAAAGGGTGGCTCTTTGACTCATTAGTGACTCCCTCTCTCATGTATGCATCAGCGGTTTGGGCTCCAGGACTACCATCTTTCATGTGGACGCAATTAGAGAGACCATTGGTGATGATGTTATCACGCCAACTCCGAAGCAAATCGTCAGTCCCACATGACATTATTAGGGTTGAGTTCACTCTACCCCCTATGTTAGTAGAAGCACTTTTTCAACTTGTAGTCTTTATCCACAAGATACATAACCAACCACTTGATAGAATATCCCACCAAGCCTTTAAGGCTTCTCGAGCACTATATGAATCCGGCTATACTAGCTCATGGTATGGCATGATGGTGAGTTGGCTTCTTGCCAACGGTCTAGACATTAATAACCTCCCCCCCCTTAAGTACGACCACACGACTGATAACACTTTAATCTCATGAGGACCGTAATAAAGTAATACGCCAAGAAATATGGCAAATTTATACTCGGTATAAATGGATCACCCCACTAGAGCCACTCCCATCTAAAATGTCGTACTATAAGGAACACTTTATGCACTTCTCTAGGTTAGGTTTTATCACACAGCCAAGATATCTAGATGTATTCTTACCACATGCACTAAGGGTTGCCATTGGTCAACTTAGAATATCATCTCACCAACTTGAGATTGAGGATGGGCGTACGAATGGAGTCCCTAGGGAGGAAAGGATATGTAGGTTATGCCTCATAGAGATAGAGGGGATGAGTACCATTTTACATGCAAATGCCCCACCTATGCCGAGATAAGGGCAAAATACCAAGACATACTTGGTTCCTCTCCCACCCTCCCTAAACTATTAGATACACTAGATATAAAGAAATTAGGTAGATACATCTTAGAATTGAAACAAAACAAAGAGAATAAGTTACAAAACGTTGATAATAATGTTGTTAATGTTTACCAACATGTAACAAATGAAGTTTTTCAGGAACATGGGGAGACAATGAATGTCGACACACCTGCACCACTCGGGCTTTTCCTTGATGAAGCAAAAAATCAAAGAAGAACCAAACTCCCTTGGATGTTGGGTTTCAAATCAACTCGACGAGATGTAGAAGCAATAAAGAAAATAAGGGAATGTGAACTACACCGCCTAGAAGCCATGGCTAGGGCACTCTATACACCAGGACCATGGGTCACACCCACACCAAAAACTTTTGACCCCCCACTTCTTTTTGAGAGACTTGGGTGGAAATGAGATTAGGCTTAGTGCAAAGTTTTGTACACTACTAGAACTCTCTTAGCTTAAGCTATTTTCTTTTATTTTAGTTTTGATGATTGGATAAACACTCATTTTTGTTGTAAACCAATTGTCTCATGGGCCAAATTTGGCCTTAGAAGACATTAATATATCTTTCTTTCTTTCTCTCTCTCTCTCTCTCTCTCACACACACAGAGACTATGTAGTACGTACACCGTATGTATATATATGATTATATCTATGTACCGCGTATGGATTTCAATCATACTCGAAGCCTTTTTACGTATGAGTATGGCACGAATGGGACGTATGGCTAGAACTATGCAAGCCACAATTGGTTTAAAAATCCTCAAATTTGAGATTGAATACCATCAAAATTTCTTGGTATGTTGATCATTGGCTCCTTGTTGGGGCTTTGGAAGCTTGAACCTCGTTGATGCAAAGATATTAATAAACTTGCGCCAAGTTGGAAAATGTGTTTTGGCAACTTCAAAATGTTTTTGTGCTTCCTCAATCCTTAGTTGTCGTAAATCTCCAAGCAATATTTGGTAATTTCCTTCCTATAATGCCACAATTTTGGTTGATAAACAATCAAGATTAGAGCGAACATGCATGTACACTAGCTTGTTGACAGACTCCATTGTGACGATAAATCTTGAAAAACTCTCAAAAAAAGGAGAGGTTATTTTGGTTCAAACTATTAAGCTTGTATCCTATAACACGATAAAATTATAGAAGTGAATAAAATAAGAATAGACAAAATGAGATGAGAGGTTGTTTGGGTTCAAACTGTTAAGCTTGTATCCTAGAATAAGATAAAACTATAGAAGTGAATAAAATAAGAATAGAGAAAATGAGAGGAGAACGAGACGAACAAGATTACATGAATATATCGAAGACTGGTATTATTTACTAGAATGATTCATCAATGACTAAAGAAGTTGATTTTATAGCATTGTTAGACTTGTGCATGCTTGCCACCTATCAACTAGGATTCCAACTTGAACCCTTCCACACAATGAATAGTCTTTACCACTTTGCTATTCGCTTTCTAAAATCAATTAATGCATACTATATTACAAATGGTTGTATGTAAGTGTATATATTCTAAAATTCTCAAGAACTTTATTTCTACCAAAATCCACTAGAGCATGAGCATTTCTAGAACTTTCTTCGTATGCATGCTTCCCAATGCCTTGCATAAAGATATGTGCTCACATTGATAACAATCAAGGTGAAGAACGCCAGTTATGGAACTCATAGTTCAATTCTTTTGCTCGTAGCTCTAGCTCACTTTATTCTTAGTTAGTGTTTCTCTTTCTCTTTTCCTAAGTCGATGCTCATAGTTATTGTTGTCAAACATTGAACACAAAAGCCAAATCATGGTGACCACACAACAACTCCAAGGTGAAAATAAAAAACTTTGGGAATCAATACAAGAACTCCAATCTATCACGCACATGAATCACAAGCCTAATGAATCCAGTTTACCAACAGTGACACCCAACCTAATTCCTTCCCTTTTTGAACACAAAAGCCAAATCATGGTGACCACACAACAACTCCAAGGTGAAAAAAAAAAACTTTGGGAATCAATACAAGAACTCCAATCCATCACGCACATGAATCACGAGCCTAATGAATCTAGTTTACCAGCAGTGAAACCCTACCTAGTTCCTTCTCTTTTTTATCCCTAGGCCCTAGAACTAAAGGTTAGCCTACCCAATAAATTTGATGGAACAAATGTGCATCTTTAGGGGTTCATAAATCAAGGTCATCTTATCATTTAGCTACAACCCCACTGATATGTCGACGACTTCCATCGGGTCTATCTTGTTGGGACTTTTCTCTCTAGACCAATGCAAGCCTAGTTTGCGCCTTTGGTCGAAACCTCGTCACCTCTTCTAGAAAACTTCTCCTTAATTCCTTGCAAGTCTCAAGGACACATTTTGGGCGACAAGTCAATGTTGAATGGTAGTCACCAAACTTTACACTTTAGAACACGGTTCGTGAGCATCATGTTCTACACAATCTTTACAATTCCAATAACTCATTATTAATGTCAACTAAGGGGAACAAGCCCTATGTGTGAATATTTTCACTAAGGCCTCCAAGCCCACCTCATTGTTGCAAGCAATCTAATGCGATAATCGTCTCTTTGAATTTTGCCAAGACAAGCAAGCGACCCAAGGGCCTCCCTCCTATGCACAAAATGCTTCAATAATACAACTACATAAGTCAATCTCACCTACTAGATCAAGATAAACATCCTCCACCGATACTCACATCCTTATGGAGATCGATCGGACCCGATTTCAACCATTGATGGATGCCCAACAATAACACAACAAGACAATGATGTCTATCTTTTTTGTGGTGCCCCTGATCATCTCGTTCACCATTGTCCAAGGAAGGGTACCGAATAGCAACCCCATCACATAAATATTGTCGCAAACTCTCGAGAATAAGAAAACGACAATGTTCCACGTTACCCAATTTTGCTTGTCAAACATTTAGAACCAAAATGAATTTCTATATTCAGCCTTGTTGGTGTGATGATATGATGACTAACCCATTCATCATGGTCAATGGAGATAGTACTTGAGAATCCAATGGCATAGATGGGTTTCTCATTGGAGTTGATAATGTAACATATGATAGGAACCTTAATGAGGGAGCTAAGGTTTGTTCTTCACTTCAAACCATTGAGTTGTATTTGCAATTGCTTGTTTTAAGCACAACATCAATGGCACCTAAACTAAGGTTTACGAATGCTCGACCACACAACGCAACTGACATCAATTAATAGTCCTCGAAGTGG
>NW_028231879.1:0-8391 GCF_043228905.1 Azolla caroliniana | reverse complement strand
AGTCTGAACCATTGAAGGTAATGAATCTTGATTGTACATTTAATAATTTGAAGTTTGAGTCATTAAAGTATCATCTATATATGTACCATCACCATCATTATGCTACGAGCATTTAAATGTTTAAGAACACTCCTGTAGATGTTGCATGTGGATAAAATGTCATGTTTTTTTGCTAGTGTAGGGTGGAGCACCTTGCATCTCCTCCTATGTACATGGGAGTGATGGATTAGGTGATACAAACCCGCAATTACCAAAAATTAAAAAGATCGAAAAAACTGCTGTTGATTTTCTAATAGAGAAAACTAAAGAGTTCCCAAATGAAATCACCATTTTGGCTCTTGGACCTCTAACAAACATTGCAGGAGTAAGTTCTTTATTTATAGAGATTGAATTCAGAGCCTTTCTTTTTTCGTGCATAAAACAAAGCTACCATAATGTTCACATTTTATTGTTTCTATGTGTAGGCCATGCAAAAGGACAAGTCATTCGCGTCCAATTTAAAGAAGCTTTTTGTGCTTGGTGGATCCTTTTTCGCCGATGGTAATGTAAATCCAGCAGCAGAGGCAAATGTAAGCTGCATGCAACAATCACCAGTTTCCCTGAATAAAATCTTGTGGACCACTCAAATGATAAAAATACAGAAAATTGTGTCAATTTCCTAGATATATCCAGGCTCAGTTTTTAGTTGAACATAACCTTATCTATCTGAGAATGCATTATAAGCTTATAGACGAGTTTCAAATATTGCATGGATTACTTGTGCATCAAAATGTGGATTTATTGATGGAGAATGTGGATGGATGTTCTACCATGGGTTAGGTCAGTCTTAGATAAGGGAAACGTCTCAGTGAAGTTATCACTACTCGTTCCAAGATTGCAAGCTTCTTTTGAGTCACCATAGGCTTGCAACATAAGAAGTGCACCCCTCGCTTTTCTGACATGTTCATTTGTCACTTATTAGTAGACTGTTATAAGTGAGGTTGTGTCCAGCGGTAGCAGAACATTGTTATACAATTGCAGATTTATGCCGATCCAGAAGCAGCTGACTTAGTCTTTACTGGCGGGGCAGATACTGTGGTCATTGGAATCAACTTGACCACACAAATCATACTTACCGGTAAATGTTTTGAAGGCTATGCACACATTTCTACTTTAGAGGAATGTTTATCCCACTGCCTAACATCTTTGGGCTGTGACATTTTTCATCTTGAGTAGATCTTATTCCCCTATCATCTTTATAAAAACATGTATGTATACTTTTTGTGGTTTTATATATGCTCCAGATTTGGATATCATCGAAATTAGAGATTCAAAAGGAAAGCATGCACATTTCATCTATGAGTTATGCTCGTTTTATAAAAAATGGCACTTGAGCTCGGATGGTTTGGAAGGTATGGAAGTTTCACTGCTAATATTCCTTGTCAAAAGAAATTATAGCTTGTTCATGAATTCTAATAATTTCTAGTACATCTTTTAAATTTTTTCTAGGTATTTTCCTCCATGATCCAGGCTGCCTAGCTGCAATTATTGACCCTAATCTCTTCACATACAAGAAGGGTGTCCTGAGGGTTGAAACTCAAGGAATTTCGGCTGGACATACTCTATTGGACCTTGGTCTAAAGAGGTATGTTGGATCAACTTTTGGTTGGAAAGTTGTTGGAATCATGTTTTCTTGAGTATTGATCTTTGTTTAGTGCTGCATAATAGATGGAATGGTAGTAATCCTTGGACAAATCAACCACAAGTAAGTGTTGGATGGACTGTCAATGCCCAAGGTGTGGTTAACCTAGTCAAAGAGCGTCTAAAAAGACATCATTAAAATTTGATGCCTCTTTCTTGTATCAACTTCTTTCAATATTGCCCCTTCAAATCGAACAAGATGAAACATCAAGAAGGGAAATTTGTTAAAAAAAGCATGCAATAGATTGGGGAAGATTTCGACCACCGAATATACATTAATTTATCTTTCTTTTTTTCTCTGCCCCCTTTGTGTGCCCAAACAACCCTTTTGTAAAATAAAATAACAAGTGTTCATGTACTGTTTTGGGAGCCTAGTGCATTTTGGAAAAGAACATTGAAGAAAATAGGGTAACATACTCATATGTGACTTCATGGTTAGAGACTACCAAAAGATAGAATGGAATAATTGACATGGATATTGTATAATGTACAATTTGAATCTTTATATTTATATTGGACAACAATTCCTACATGTTTATGTTACTTTTGAACTCAAATAGAAGCATAATTTAGCAGGGATTACAATTGTGATAATGAGAAGCCATGAAAGCACCATCTAGATTTACTTATAATTAGAAATCCATGTTTGAAAATGGAAATTCAATGTTGCCATGAATTTGCAAGTATGTTTGAAAGTATATTCATGACCATAACATGATGTAGACATGCTTTTGTTAAACCCCAAGGTTTTTTATTGTTTTCTTTGTCCATTTGAACATTGACTTCACGCATTCTTGGGTTGGAGTATGATTCGAAAATGTGGTGACATCGTTTGTGAGGGTATCACATGTCATAAATATTGCCATGTTTGAGATGGTGCATTTAGACTGCATTGGGAACCAATGAATTAGGTAATTGAGTTGCATGATACTTTATGGTTAAAGAAAAGCTTGTTGAAAACTTTGCAAATCGAGTGGTCTATGCTAGGAACACATTGGTTATTAAACATTGGAAAGGTGTAATTCAAGAAGTTATGTCTACATCAACTTTGTGAGTGATGGAAGGATAAGTGTGGCTTCATTTAGGGAGCTATCATCTACACACCACTTAAGAATCACCAATTGATTTAAGGAGCAAAAATGGACCAATAATTTGTAGATTAGTATGTTTAAATAGACTAGAAGATGAGGATAGAAAATATGTAGTCAAAACAAATGATGATCATACAATGGTAGCCCATAGAATGAAGTAATTTGACAATGTCAATATCATGGATTGCAATTAAGATTGATGCAAAACTTGGAATATGAATTTATTTTTCGACAATAGATTTTGAGCTATTAATATGGACTCTGTTTATTAACAATCAGCAACTGTTTAGTTTGGTTTGGTTTGAGAGGGTCCAAACCTAATCGTTTTAAAATTTTGAAACCTGAACCAAACCATGAAACTATTAAACCGAACCGGTAAACATTTTTCAAACCGTTAAACCATTAAACCGTAAAAACTGCGGTTTCATGGTTCGGTTTCGGTTTTCAACATAGGTCAAATTTTTAATTTTTAAAATTGATAATATTTCATTTTTAAAATTTTAAAATTTTTAAAGATGTTCCTAAAATGTGATAATAAGGTCTAAAAATGAAATGATTCTTTAAAAACAAAATTTAAATTTTTTTAGATTTTTTTACAATTTAAAAAATAATAATTCAAAACCGTTAAACGATTGAAACCGCGGTTTTTTACTGTTCCGAACTGAACCGTTGAAACTATTAAGCCGTTAAACCACGGTTTCGCGGTTCGGTTCGGTTCAAACCGACCGTTGCCGATTGTTATTGTTTATAGATACTCAACTCTAAATTTTGAAATATTGATAAAAGATTTACAAGGTAGTGAGATCGTATGTTTGATTAGATGCTTATACTAGCTTTTGTATCTTACAATAAGAAGTGAGATGAAATGTCTCCTTATGTTTTCTTTATGTATAGTTTTCAAGTAATATATACATACTAAGGTGTATCTTTCTTAAATAAAAAAAAGATTTACAAGGTGTATTGTTTTATAGGAAATATTTGTGGGAAATGAGTAGAAATAAGAACGATAATTCGTTTTGATAAATATGGACTCCTTAAATTGGGCAACATGATATACATACACCCAAGGATATACATGCAAAGGAAAAGTCAACTTTTGTTTCAAATTGTTTGTTTGGGCAAATAGTTTGAAAAGATAAAATCTTTTTTTCTTGAATCATTTTTTTATCTATATAAAACTAAGTGTATTATGAGGATGAGGAACAACAAAGGTGCAACAAAAAACGATTGCAGTTAACATTCCAACAACAAAAATAACGGCAAATGTGACAATTAGGACGATGAGAACTTTTGTTCAACGACAAAATCAATGATTGAGTTGGGCTATGGCTAGCAACAAAAGACCATGACACATTACCAATGAAAGCTTAACTAGTTAACAATGACTGGCCTCGGCCATGATGAATGATGATGAGAAAGGTAAACAATGACAATTAGCTGCACAAGGCACTGTAGAGAAAAGCGTACATTGATTGGGGGGGGGAGGGGTCCTCATTTCTATGCTAGTTATAAAAACCCAAAACAAATATACCTTTCTTCTTTGATTGTAAAAGTAGATCCATGTGCAACTAACTTTGATACAACCATGATGGCTCTAGAGTTTGAACCATTAACAACACAACACAAGTCTTCTCCCAACCATGAAATATATATGGTATAAAATGCTAGGATTAACATACTCCTCGCACATTAATGCACTGCCCAAGGGTCTTCCTCACCATGCACCCTAAGCTACCATGACTTAGTTTGTCATGGTTTTCGTGAGCAAAGCTTGTAGCAGCAGTGTCCTAATTCCGTGTTCATATGAGGGTTCTGAGAGGTCTCACCAAGCGCCATGGGCCAAAGCTTAGTTTCGCAGAGTGGAGTCGATGCCAGAGGCAGAGAGAGAGAGTCACGTGTCATTAGTAGAGTTTCTGAGAGTCATTACATTATCGAGAGCAAGTGCTATGAACCTGACCGCCCTCTCCAATAATATAATAAGAGAATATGTACACTCTATACATATGTAATTTGTCTTTGTATTTGTATGTATGTATCCCAAAAGAAGGGTCCTCGGTGACCATGGAAGGAACTACATACATACATACATACATACATACATACATACAGACATATGTATGTATAGCCCTGTAATTTATTTATTAAACGATTCTTCTCTTTACATACAGAGAAGAAGGAAAAAGGCGGGAACCGCCATGGCCGAGCTCTACACTGCTTCGCTTCCTCTTTCCGAACTCAGAGAAAGAGAGGAAAACTAAACAAAATAAAAGTAAAAAAAATAAATTAGAAATGAAAGGCGAGCCTGCTCAAAGCAAGCGAACTCGGAGCTCTGCGAATATGGATAGGGCTGCTCCTTCTTCGTCAGCTAAACGACCCAAGATTCTTCTTTCTGCACATTCTAGGTAAGATCCAAACCGGATTCCAAAATAAAAACTGCCTTTTGAAATTGCTCAAATTCAGGGGTTAACGTCTGAAAAATAAACACTGCGTTATCAACATTATGGCTTCGTTTCTGCAAATGAGAATTTTTTGAGCAAAAGTTTGGGGTTTCTGGATTTCTGAAACATCACTAAGAAGAAGATATGACAAACAACCATTTTGTTTACATCATATTGGTATATTTTTCATTCTTTTCGATACATGGTTTGTTAAAGCTTTTCATGTTCAAATAACTGGAAAGTCGTAGAGACAATGCAAAGCGAAAAAACCTATTTCTTTTTGTGTGAGAACAACTTACATACTGAAGCGTAAACGAATGTTTCATATTTCAGATAGTGTTTGTAAGGTTCTCAGAAAATTGGCTCGCATGAAATCATATAATTTGTTTTCTGAATTTCAGAATGGAGAGAGAAAGAAACAGCTTTTAAGAGGTCAAAATAGCTGTTGTTTTGTCTCTGAGAACACAAGCCAAAATAAATATAACTAAAATGGAGGTACCTTATTAGTTTCCTTATGGGCCAATTCAAAATTGGGATGTTTCCCATGAACTGTTAATCTTCATATTCTGTTACCCATTACCACCCCTAATGACTCAACTGGTAGGGCTGTTCTTTCATAGGTCTGCTTGCATATCTCGCTATATCAATCCCTAACCAATGTGAAGAGATCCTGAGTTTCCTATCACACTATGGATTGCATGAGGTAGCTGTGTATCCATATAAGAAGGTTTGATAATCAATCCATCTTGCGACTTTTGTAAAAAGAGCGTGTTATAGTAGCCCATCTTCTTAGCAAGAGATGTTGTGCGGATGGCCCATGTATTTTGTTATCCAATTTGATGATGTCAGTTCAGATTTCTGTATTATTTCCAGTTTGTTCATGTTCAGAAACAGACAGTCCAGGGTATATTGGAACGGAGTTAGTCCATTTCAATGCCATGTGATGGGAACCATTTTTGCAGTTCAGCATGCAAACAATGATCAGAGGGAAATTCCAGACAGAGAGAAAAGAGAGAAATAAATGTCCGAGGCAGGGAAAATAGTCACCGGAAATGTTTCGTTTCGTTTTGCCGAAAAAAGTTTCTGAGTTTCATGATTGAAGAAAGAATAATTACCTGAGGTTTCTTCTTGATAAATACATTCACATATGCATGTGTATATATGTATACAAATATTCATGCATGCATAGTACATACATTTATGTAATAGATATCCAGCCTTAATATGGAAGGAATCTTAATTCAAAAGAAACTCACATTGCAGGCTATAACAAAAATGCCTTTAAAATCCTTGTATCTGTGTAGGATGTTTGAATTAGAGAGCTCATTGAGCTTTGAAATCGTTAGAGACTTCAACATCCAAATCTTGCAACAAGGAAGAGGGGAAGGGAGACTCGACAGTAATGACAGTAGTTGGAGAAATTTAATAGACAAAGATTTTAGCTGAAGAGAGAAATGAAATGAATTATTGTATTAAGTGACACCTGGGATCAGAAGTCTCATTCATGCCATTTTATAGAGGTCTGGTAAATAAATCAAATTTAAATCGAACCTAAACTAGGTAGATACCCTATACAACTTGGCTGTGATCAAAGTACAATGACGTATGAACCACGGATATAAGTAATGCAGAGGACACAATGTACAAAGAAATATGTACCTAGGAGAGTAATAGTGTGAATAGATCAGTTCTTGAATACTCTCATTAAATCATGTCCTAGAGCATCAATGCCCTCCATTGTGAACTGGCTGGGGGATTGTGCTCAATCTTGGGAGATGATGCTATGTATCATTTGATGCATGCACCATCTTCTACTGTTGCATGGGGGAGCTTCAACTCAAATACTTTTCTATCAATGTTTCTAATAAAGATATAACTGAACTTGACAATAGCTTGGATGCAATTCATCCCAGAACAGGACTTTTGGAAGGCTTTATAATTTCAAGAAGCAATGTATATATATATCCCGCAAATTAAAAACTATTATTTTTGGCATGCCCATTGTGCTCATTATGTTTTACTGTTTGTAGAAAGTAAAATTAGTATTTTGGTGACCTTGAAGTGACAGCATAGAAAAGAATACTAATGTTGGAGGTAAACAAAACATTTTTATTATTAATGTTGGTATGAAAGGAATTAGAATGATGAAACATTTATCTCATTAATGGTATTCTCCGGTTATTTTTGTTGGCCACAAAACTTAGAAAAAGTTTCTTAACATTTATTGCTTCTCTTTGTGAGTGTTTATTTTTCTTTTGGTATATAACTTTTTATGAAAAATCTAACTAAATATAATTTTGAAATGTAAAGTTAGAGATTGTCTATATTGTATTTTCTTCTGTTTCAATGCTGTCGACCAGATTGGAGGTGTAGGT
Organism: Azolla caroliniana; assembly: GCF_043228905.1. NCBI lineage: Eukaryota > Viridiplantae > Streptophyta > Polypodiopsida > Salviniales > Salviniaceae > Azolla > Azolla caroliniana. The sequence goes on along the minus strand of NW_028231879.1, from coordinate 807 downwards.
TAGTAATTGGTAATGGATATCTCATTTTGTAGGGGTGCAGATGATTATTCTCCAGGGAATATATTAGAAATTGAGCTGCAAAACTTCATGACCTATTCCCATTTGATCTCAAAGCCTGGTCCGCGGCTAAACCTTGTCATCGGTCCAAATGGCACAGGAAAGAGCTCCCTTGTTTGTGCAATAGCTATTGGACTTGCTGGAGAACCTCAGGTTTAACCTCTGGCTGCATTTGGATGTGTGATAGAAGTGAAAGTTTCAAGAGTTTTGTCTAATCTTTTATTACTCCAGTTGCTTGGCAGAGCTTCAAATATTGGTGACTATGTGAAACGTGGTGAAGAGTCAGGCTGGGTGAAACTAACTCTTCGTGGGGCATCTCCTGGACAGATTGTTGTAATAACGAGGAAAATTAACAAGCAAAACAAGTCAGATTGGCTACTTGATGGTGAGCATTCTTGGAAAGTTGGCGTGTACAAGGCAATGATTGGTGATGTATCTCCTATACATCAGAGAGATGTAATTAATGCATTCTTTCACGTCTTCTACAGGAAATCCTGTACCAAAGAGGGACATTCTAGATGTTGTACAACAGTTTAATATTCAAGTGAATAACTTGACACAAGTAAGAAAAGTTTTTTCCTTGGGTGTTTGTACACAATGAAAAACAGCTGCAACATTGGCAGTCAGCAGCTTTTTGCTTATGAAAATTGGGCTTCATTTTTGTTTCCTTCAGTTTTTACCTCAAGATAGGGTTTGTGAGTTTGCTAAGATGACTCCAACACAACTCTTAGAAGAGACAGAGAAAGCTGT